>NW_010159304.1:37923-140867 GCF_000695765.1 Mesitornis unicolor
TTAGCTTAGAGGTACTGTAACAGTATATTCAGATCTTTCCCTCCCCCCAAAAAAAACCCCAACAAACAAACAAACAGCAAAAAACCCCAAACCCTGACAAAAACATTTCTGGCAAATTCTATTGTGTGTAAAAATGTGCAAGGAGCACAAATATGTCTATGGACAAATACATCTCCTCCTCCTCTCTCTTTCCTCTCCTACTACCTGTAGTACCTCTACTGTTAAGAGGTAGGTTAAAGCAAAGAAAATGCATCTGGCAATGTTATACAACAACAGTTTTTAATACATTCTGTCACATCACCAGCAGCTGCACTTGCCACTTGCAATTATATCAAAACCGAAAATAGAACACTTAGAAACTGAACTGTAACACATGGTTCAATATATTTAGGGACTGCAAACAAGGTTTCATGAAAGGTTCAAATGTAATCTCCCTTATAGTAATTCAAATTTGATTTAAACTCAGATTTAAGTTGAACTGCAAACGTAAATGGATTGGAACGTCATATTACAATTGCACCTTTCCTGCAAATGTAACATTCAAGTGCAAACTTTGGTGAACTACCAAATTAGGCTTTTGCTACTATGTAAGAGAGTAGTGTCTTTCTCATATTAGCTATTTCATAGCTGAGATATATTTAATTTTTTGAATTCTACATATTGACTGAGTAATACGATTTCTTCCAAAATTTGAATGTAGAATAATAAGCATAAGAAAAACCAATCAGGCAGTGTAGGAACTAAAATTTTTACAGGAGCATACAATTTTCAAATGACGACTTAAATTTAGAACCTAACCTTGGTGATTATTCTGGACTGGTTACTGTTCCAATGAAGTTATTTGTTTAAAACACAGAATAAATTGCAGGATCAGTGCCACCTCATCCATGCTGGCAGCCAAATATTTAATAACCATCTGTAAAGTTCACACAAGGATTCATGTTCAAGAGTGACATCTGCCATCAGATCAAGAGTGTAAGAGGTAATGGTAAGATGAAGAATATCATGGTTTAATGAAAGTTTTCCGTAAGTGCTTAAACAAAAGCCTCTTTTACTAGTTGACTCTTAATCATCTCATTTATTGTTTTTTTCCAAACTGAAATGTGAACACTTTTCACTATGTCCTAAACCATATGAAATTTGATGGCAATATTTAGACAAATATAGTCAGAAAACACTATGTAACAGTGCTTACACTGTTTGTTGTTATGTAAAAGCCCTGGATAAAGGTATACTCATTAAAATTTAATATAAATAAACGTAACCGGAAAACATAACTACTCAGCATCTGAAATCCACCCTGAGCTAAACAGAAATCCACTCTGAGGTAGAAGAACTTAAATATCAACAGTAACATAAATGTCTGCCCATAAGGGCACATTTCAGTAATCAGCTTTTCAGTGGTTAGTGAGAATTCCCATTTCTTAAATGACCCGTATTTGACACCTTTGTAATAAACAGAAAGGGGTGCTAGAAGTCAAATCATCTTCTGCAACAATCTAGTTCTGGCAGAGGTAGAATGTCAAATACTACTATATAGGTTGTCATTTAATACTACTAAAAAAATATTATTTCTAACTCTATTGTCAGGTAACTTTCTTTGGAGAATAGTGAATTTAATGCCTAACACCTACATAAGACACAGGAATAGTCGGATTAACAAAACTAGTGTCATGCTGTCAGCTGCTGCTTATTTAAATAAAATGTCACAATCTAGAAATAAATCAGAAAGTTTAAAAACAGTGAGTTGTAACATGCAGTGTTTCTCAAGCTGGACAAAAATTAAATCTCATTTACACTGCATTACTTTCTAAAAGTCTGTACATTTTCTTCAATCTTTATCTTGTCATTTATATGACATAAGATATATTCTTCATTATTTCTGTGCATTTGTCCTTCAAAATAGATACCTTTTAAGAAATATGTTTGATTTTCCTTGAAAAAGGGTATACAGGTAAGATCTTGCTTCTGATGTCTTGGTATGTTTATTTCACCTTGTAGAGTGTTGTGCAAGTTCCTTTGCCAACCCTTTTATTTCATTAAAACAAGGAGGAAATAACCTCTTTAGTAGTTTCTTTTTTTGTGAAGTATAATGAAAACTTGGACTCCACTTCCCCAACTCCCCATCCCCTCTTTATATACTTTAAATCTAGTTACAATTTATTCACTTTCCATCAAGTTCTGGTTTGTTTTCTTGTTTTTTCCTAATTATCATAGAAAAGTGAGTAAGAACTAAATAGATGGAGATTATAACTGAGATATGGGTAGGGAGAAACAGTTCTATTGTTTTAAGTGTATACCTAGGCCCAGCTGCAATACTGGACTTCAAGTTGGATTATACCTTTACCTGTTAACACACATGAACTTAGGATGTGATGAGCTTCATCAGCATGGAAACAGTGGGAGCTTAAAGACATTCAGCATTTTTTCTGGATATTGTCCTAAGATACCTACCTGTAATTTAAAACCTGTACTTCAAAAAATATGTATGTCTATATGTAGAGAGACATAACACAGAATACAATCATGGTTTATCTTATATGAATGGTAAGAGTTGTTAGCATGAACACATAGGCATACATTTTGGGAATAAAGATAAGATGACAGGGAGAAACAGCACCTCATTCCCACACAACAAAGTACACAACATAGAAACATAGAGATACTTACTTGTCCAGGCTTCCCATTCTCACATAAAAAGGCTTCATGCTCTGATGCAAACTCAGGAGCATTGTCGTTTACATCAAGAACTTTGATAGCAACAGGCAACCGGGACACTTGACTGTGGTTCCCTAAGAAAAGAAATCAAAGCATAAAAGGTAAACATATTTAATTTGAGACTGATACATAAATACCTACACAGTAACCATGCTCTTCCTGTCTTCTGTCCTTTCCTAATTGGGTTTTCTTATCTGTAATGGATTGTGGAGTTGGAGCATGAGATAAAGAAGGACGGCCAGTATTTTATGGTTGAAAAGAATAAATAGATCCCTATTGCAAACAGCATTTGTAAGAGATTAGCTCAATGAAGACCTTTCTTGGACTAAATTGGTAAGATTTTTCTTTGATGAAGTTTGTATTGTTTTATTGATAAAGTCCATTATACATGGAAAAGGGAAGACTGTAAAAAACATAGATTTATTTCTTTGTTTATCTTTGGCAGAGCACAGTGCATTTTACACTATTAGTTCTTCTGACTGCACATCTATTATTTCTTCATTACAAATACGATTAACATGGAGACCTACTTTGTGAGAAAGATAGGCAGTAGATTGACATAGACAAAATTAGACAGTGCTTTGGACTATTTAAGCACTTTGATTCATCTGCCACTGACCAAAAATATGACCTGTGAGCTTCTTTCTCCACCAAAATAAAGCCTCATTATTAATAATATGGAGCTATTTTGCATAGAAGTGTTTATCACTATAAAGAACAGAATAACATCTGTATCTGTAACATCTTAATCTGTAAGGAAAGAAAAGCTAAATCAACAGTTCATATTCTACTTTGAATAGATTTCCATCAGTTTCTACTGTGTTTCCTTCAATTCAGTAAAGTTAATTTATTTTAAGAGACTATTTATAAATATTTTAGATTATTTTTTCCCCAAAGAGCAAAAACATGAATTCAGTTTAAGCTGAGGTGACTAGCTGATCTGAAGAGTTTAGAAAATTATTCTATAGCACACAAGTAACCCAACACTAGTTTCAAAATCCGTCTCTTAGTGGGTATTATTTTACAACCATAGTATTTTATCTTGTTTGTATCATCAACAGTTTGAAGAACTGCACACTGTGTGAATTAAACTCTGGGTCTGACTTGTGATTGAACTACGTGCTTTAGCCTAAATTATTACTGCAGGCAAGAAAGCTGCTACCATAAGTCAGGCTATCAACTTACTCATGGTTGTGACAGCTTAGCAGCTGCCCAAAGCTGTTATCAGTCCATGTGGGTTCTCTTCTCTGGCAATACAGAACTGGTTTAGGGGAAGGCAGAGCAGAAGTTGCTACTGCCTGTTATTCAATGTACCTCTCATAACAAATGTAGGTCAGGCTCCATCAGTGGGCATGTAGCCCTACAAGTGGTAGAGATGACCAAGGAAGAATTACTATATACACTGTACTGACTGTGGTTTCCACCAAAGTTAATAGTGTCATGACCTAATCAAACCCTACCTCTTGCATCCAGTTTTTTTCCTTGTATGCTTAAGACAGCCATAGTTTTTGAGGCTCCACTTATAAATCTAAATGTGAAAATTTCAATTGCTCTAGTAATATTTTCAACAGCATAACAATAACTGTTTCAAAAGAAACTAAACCACGCTATCATCAAATGTACTAGTGCCATAAACAAAGGCTTTATGTTTGCAGGATAGCATGAAATACTAAAATTCTACCTGTATAGGATATGAACAATTACAAGACATCAGACTTTAAATGCTTCCCATTTGAAGGAGCCGAAAGTTTTAGTTCAGAATGAAACACGTTACAGAAGAAAATCAAATCTTCACCGTAATACTGTAAGAGTAATATTTTTATCCATATTGCATCCTAAGATCTTACTTATAAACAGGTGATGTGAATACATATGCCATGAAATAATAATGTATTTGAAATAAAAGTTAATACGCAAATCATGAATCCCAAAAATTTTAAGCACTTCTTTTTTTAATCTTAAGTTGATAAAAATACAGACAATGAATCTTAAGCTTATCAGAATTCTCAGCACTAGTGTCATATTAAAACACTAAAGATCTGCTTTTATCTAAATTAATGAAATGATGGCAGTTCAAATTTTAAAGACATTACAGAGAAATGTAATTAATTAGATAAGCTTCTAAAGAAATTATTCATGTCCCTTATGACTGCCCCCAAAATGTTTGTCTTTCATCAGAAATACAAACATTAAATTTAAAGATATTATAATTAGAAACTTGATGAGAATTCATTTAAAAAATTAATTTATTAAACACAAGAGAGACTCAACTGGTTTGGAAATCTCCAAACAAGGGTCTATCCACCACCTATTAGAGTTCTCGTGACTATCGTGAAATTTATTGTTAAGAATGAGAGAGAGATGGAAAGGGAATTTTATTTACTGCTCATAATACCCACCACACCGAATACATTGCAGTATTTTGTCATTGCAAGTTTTCAATGAAATTTCAGGTTATGCCAAGTGTTTTCCTTGTAAATAAAAGTCACCCTAAGCTCACCTATTCAAACAAATAAATGAATTCTGACTAAGCAAATCCAGTTTTAACTCATGAATGAAAACAATGCCAATATAAAATAGTTTCATGTATCCATTTTCATACTTTTAATGTCCACAAACTTCTCAGTGGTAAAACATTTATGCAGAAGATGTCACTCTCAAGTTCAAATGCATCTCTGTTAGCAATGCCCAATATCTTTGAACTAAAAGTAGGAAGTGATGGAGGTGAATTCACTCTGATCCACAGAGTGCACCAACTGTTATGTTTGAAGAGCCAATTATCCTTCACACAGCTGGCCTTCATATTGCTAGGTATTCAATGTTCAGAACTTTTCCTTATTTGTAGGAATGGAGTGACATTTCTAAACTAGTAATAAAACTGAGTTTTAATTACTGGAGGTTTTGTTGTTGTTGTTGTTGAGATTTTTGTGTTTGTTTGTTTTTGTTTTTTCCTAATGAACCACCCAGTCAATAGAATGAAGGGAAACCGAGTCTTCTTGCATGTACCAGGCAGACAGTAAGACTGTTTAATTCCTACTCAATTATTTTATTTTATTCAAAATCATCAAAGAGTGCAAAACTAGAGTCTCTCTCTCTCTCTCTCTCTCTCTCTAAGAAAATAACTGAATTTTTAAATCTTCATCACCTATATTTGTTATCATGCACAGTTTAAAAAGACCTATCTTGAATCTTGCCATACAGTTATATTGTTAGGACTGTCACTTAAGAAGCAATGGCTTAGTTTGAAAATTTAGCATGCTGAGGTGCAAGATCAAAAAATATTGAGAAAATTTCCACTAGTCCAGTTTCCCAAAACTCTTTTCAGAGTAAGGCTGAACAGAAGGACTCAGTTTCTAATTTCAAATGCATTTAATTGGCCATCTGTGGACATCACTGCCACAGTGTAACAGGTAGCTATAAGAAACACATATTCAAATTGAGTACATAATTTCCTAGAAGTACAGCTCTTTTATGTCTCTGCTGAAGTCTTAATTACTGCCTACAGTTCTTAGGTCCAGTAGCCTGCTGTAGATGAACAGAGCACACACACAAAGAAAGGAGCATCTAGACAGATATAAGGAAAGAATGACTCAATGTAAAAGTAACTAGTGGAAATTACCAGTGATAAAAAATAAATTTCCAAAAATAACTGAAAGTCCAGTTGAGTTTAGAAATGCATATTGAAGACTTCACGAGAATTATAAGGACCTAAAAGGCTCTTCTGCTCTTCTCCCCAGTTCTCAAGTTTATTTTTCTCTTAAAAAATCCCATTATTAAGTCATTTAGTGTCTCCCAAACTGAACATTTGGAGGCTACAGAAGACATGCTAGTTTTTACTGTCATCAACACATTCCTTCCTCCTGGAGAAACCCTACATATCTGAGATGTGTGTGTATCACTGGAAATTTGTAATGCAAAGCACTAAACATTTTTAACATTGTTACTGCATGCTGCAAGTAATACAAGAGTATTAGGAGTAACTAGAGCTTATAGATCAAGTTTTTGGTCTTGCGCCATAACTAACAGAACATAATGCAACTCCCATAAACACTTAAACACTTCGTAAACATGCTTAAAACACTTCTCTGTTGTCTTTCCTTGACAGATACACATATAAGTGGTCTTGAAGAAAATTATTTGCTGCACAAAATGATGTTTATCATTTGTTTCACCCAAAGAAATCCAGTTTAATCCAGTTTTCCTTTATTTAATTAAATAATCCAAAATAACTTCAAGGTTCTCTTTAAAAAGTCATAAGCTGTCTTTATTTTAACTAAAATTAAGCACCTGAATAGAAAAAAGACTCCTAGAAAATAACACTCCTTTTTTTTCTTCTTCTTCTTATCATCATCATCATCACCACCACCACCGCCACATGTATTGGAAATGGCTATTTCATGCTTCTCTGATTCAGCAAAATTTCTATTATAATAATATTTTAAATTAGAAGTAGAGGAAGTCCTAGTTTTAACAGAGAAATCAAACTGAAATCTGAATCACTGTCTTAATAAAAACAACTGCACTTGTTTTATATCACTTATATTTCAAACTTATTAAGTTGCATTTCAACAGATCCATTCCCCATGACTTGATCAAGGTTTTATCTGATGACTCCTTATTGGATAATCTACATGCAGGACAAGTTTATTTCTCCTGTTAGGGTTTATATTGTCGTTTCCTTTGTGCAATCCTTTACCTATATAACACTACAGCTTATAACGATTTTTTTGCCATATAAAACTGACAATCTAACTTCAAGAATCCTGAGAAACAGAGATGCTATTATGAAACTGAAATTTTATTTATCTTGAAGTTTAACTATAGAAATCACATACTGCAGCAAATACTGTGTTCATTTGTCTGAAGTGTTGTGTAATGGTCGGATTCAAGAAAGTTTCAGCCTGAAACTGACTCTGAAATTGTCAGGAAAAGACATCAGTAATTGGCAGTATTTCTGTTAAAAATAACAGCACATAATTTGTTTCTGAATTAGGATAAAATTCAAGCAACCAAACAAAGAAAACTAAACAGGATTTGCAATCATGAAGATTTAGGTCACTCCCCTGAAATTCTTGTATTTTTAAAAGATGAGAAAATACTAAGAGTTTTGGAATATCTATAAAGTAATATAAATGTATCAGTGCATAGCATAAAGGCTTCAGTACAAGTTGCTAAGACAAAACCAAACTGTTCCAAAATTAATGTTACAAAATTAATGTTATTTATATTTGTTTCAGCACAGTGGAACATATTAGAGGAGTACAGATTGTGGCGAGTCTTTGCATGTATGTGTGTAGGAGGAAGGCAGAAAGAAAAATATGTGAAACATATTTCTTGGCCTTGTTCCTTAAGTCATTCTTTGGGATATTATTTAAAAATAATAATGAAGTTGAAAAGTTTTGTCTCCTTTCAGTAGATCACTTGGTTTATTTCATTACCCTCTCCAGGTGAACAAGACAAGCTAAGTTACGTTCTATTTTTACTTCCTCACTGATAGACTGTCACAAGTTTAACCAAGGACTTGCTCAACATCTTCCACCTCCTCCATTTATGTCCCGTTTTCTACCTCTCACTGCCATGAAAAAGAGGTCAGACTCTTGCAAAATGCATGCTTCCACAGGCATGGACAAATGCAGAAGGAACATACATATCCACTAAACCAGGTGGAATGTGAGGACTGCATTTTGACTGCATATTCTGGAAAGGAGGACAAGGACAGGGGGAAACTGAGGACAGACTACATTTTTGAGTCCTTGACTTCAAAGCTGAATTTGTAGTTACGAGGTTTTCAAAGTTCAGCAACTCCATCTGTAAAGAGGTGACTAAGATAGGCCACATACGCTGACCTTTAATCACTATATAAGATGTATAGCTTGGGACTAAAGGACAGATCCTACTTTTAGGTTGTGAATATTACCAAAAGAAAAAAAAGAGGAGTAAAATTTCTGAGATAAATGCACAAGCCACATCAGAAAATGTCAATTAAATAAAGCTATATTTTTCAGGCCTCTTCAGAAAAAGTTTTCACTTGCTTTTGTTTTCTTTCTGGTTTTTTTTGTTTGTTAGTTTGTTTTTTTCCCTTGCACTAGTGAGGGCCCAGAATCTACAAGAACTTTGAATCAATTACCTAAAATTTGCAGAAAAGGGAAAAATACCTGCAAAAGACCTAAGAGAGATATTTCTTATCATTGACATTCCACCTAACCCTGCACTGAGTTCTTTGCTGGCTATTGTAGTCGCAAAGTAATGTGAACAGAATGTGTTGGTACACACTTTTCCCTTTCTCTTCAAGGCCTGATTCAGATTCTACTGAAGTTAGTCAGACTTCTTCTACTTAGGAAGTTTAATCTAGTCCTTGTCCTTAATATTACATTATTTATTTCCTATATTCACAATCATTTAAGATTTAAAATGTAAATATATTTTACATTAAAACAGGGACTTAAACTGGGTACTTTGTTAACTTCAAAGTATCAGTACTGCTTTTTGCAACTTGATAGTCAAACTTATTTTTAAAAAGTTAGTATGTTCTTTTCATAGAGATTCAATACATATTGATGGAATCAGTTAGCCATCTTTTTGCTTATCTGAGGGCAGGCTATAATTTGACATTCAAATGCAACCTCTTTGTTTTTTCATCCCATTAAGCTGTACAGTTATTCAGCAGACTAACAAATAGTTATTCTGTATTTACCTCTGATCCTCTGTGAACTGAAAGATCCATTTGCAAATCTGGGAGATGTTCATAATTTTTTGCAGAAGTATCATATTTTGTTTGGTACATATGCATGATATTGTCTTGTCTGAATACACAGATAGATCAGAAGGGCTTGGAAAGGCAAAACTAGATTGGAAAAGCAAAACATGCCCTCAAATGTAGTTTACAGCTGTGATGAGGGTCTCTTCTACCATAACCCTGCTTATAAGGGAAAGTCACAAAACACTTTTCTGTTTAAATTTAGCCATGCACAGTAAGAGAGGAAAAGTTATCCATTGCTGCAATGTGACTGAGAACCAGGGGCCATGGCAAGTGAGCTGTAATTTGTCCTTGAGGTAGCAGAGGATGCTGAAACTAGTTTATATCCACCTTAGAGCTGGAGGTGAATGGTAAGCATAGGCAACCCCTACCCTTCATGTCACCCTCCCAAAAACCCGACAATCCAGAAACTCAAGGGTTTCTGATTATTACAAATCACTTTGAAGAGCAGTCTCCCTTTAATCATGATGTTTGTGTTTTGAAAAATCCACATTAGTTTTCCATTTCCTATTTATTTTCATGGACTCCAAAAAGAAAATGCTAGAAAATATAGTAGAGGCTACATATACTAGCTAACACAGGAATGCTCATTACATGTATCCTACATAATGCATAAAAGAATTATTAGACTGCATGGAATTTGCACTAGGAGAGAGAAGGGTGATATTAAGGTAGGGGGAACAAAGGGATGGGGATAAGGCTTGAAAAAGAGTTAGAAGGAGTATCCTAATCAGAAGCTGTAGCACCTTTCCAATAATAAGTATCAATTACAGGTACTTGTTTCTTGTCAGTAGCTCTGGATGCAAACAGCATGTCCTTAGAGACTGCTCTTCTGCATATCTAATTTTGACCACAGTGAGCTTTATATTCATAGTGACACATAATCAATATATATGTGACACATCAATATGAGTAAACAAATACATAATTCAAAATAAATTATTAGTATAGCTGCTTGAGTGGGTTGTATTGGAAGCTGCTATAGTCATGTCAGGTTTATGACAACAAAAACAACTCTGTTTTATTCACAGATCCTAAGTAAATCCTTAAGAGTATGAAAAAAAAAAAGGAAAAAAAAGTACACTGTCAACATCCTTCTACCCACACATCTATCCAGAGACCAAACTGAAACAAATGCTGGCAGAAAACAACCCGTATTTCTGATACAGTACTGTGTTGCTGAACCTTATTTGTCTCTAACGAGGATGTAAATCAGGACGTAGTTTGTAGTTATGTCACTTTCAGTAAATTACCACTTTACGTATTTCAGTGGTGAATTGTTACGAATGCAAAAATTAAACAGATGGCTTCAGCTTTAGCAACTATTAGCAGTGGATTTATAAACTATAAAGAAAGGCAAGCTAGAAATGTTTGAAGTTATACAATTACACTATTTGCAAAAATCAATGCAAATTATAAAAGGAAAAAATGACACCTAACTTCAAGAATGAGAAACAGCAAAAGAGCACTTGTAATCTCTGTAACTAGGAAGCACTATTCTACAGACCCATCATTTTAGCTAAAGTTTGGGTCTACTAAAAGCTTTTGAAAAAAGTTTTTTCCACTTCCTTTTGGCAGTCACCAATAAGAAGGAAAAAAGTTAGAAAAACAGGGAACTGCAGAAAACCATAGTGTACCACACCTTTCTGTTGCCTTTATTATACACTAGCAATAATAAGTGTGATGAAATGCTGCTACATCTTTATTTCTTGTGGATCACAGCACCACAAACATAATTAGGATTCCAGGTTTTCTGAGGCAGTGTAATGCCTTAATCATTGTGAGGAAGTGAAAGGTTTTCATTTCAAAAATGAGAAAAATTTTCCAGAAAATACGTGGTGCCATTAAACGACAGAAAAGGATTTGCCTTAAAAAACCCAAACAAGTGAACAGGCAGGAATGAAATGGATTGAAGAAAGGTTTAAAAACACAACAAATGTACCACGGCATGGTTTGCTGCTTAACTCCAGCATAATCACGAGAGTCGTACTAGCATAAAGTAGTCAGGAATCCGACCCACACTTTAGAGCAATAATATTGTTAATATGCTAATACATCATGCATATTAAAATGTTATAAAATATTGACTTAGATACACAAGGTCTTATTGTCAATTATATTTAGCTATGAAATTTTATACTGACTAGCAGCACTAATAATAACAATAAGCAGACTGAGGACAAGATGTCTAGAATATTTTGATATTTTTATTTTAAATCATTTCATGATTGAAGTAAAATAATTAATAGCTCAAATGAAATCCCTCCCTTACTGATAGACAAAACATCAAAATGCTTTCATAAAAATTTTTATTAAACAAGAATTTATTATAGAAATATTAAAATGTCAGTGTTTTTAGAGCTCATATTCCTTTCTGGGACTGTTTTTCTTAATAGTGCAATTTAATTACTCTCATGTTTCTTTCACAGACAAAATACTGCTGAATATGCTGGATTTGAATGAGGTTCTAGGAGTTTCACATCAAACCATTCTTTCTTTCATACCTTCAGCAATAAGCAAAAAAATCTCTCTAGCATATCACTATGTACCTTAAAAAGAATTCCTCTCCTCTGTTTTTCAGCCAGAAAATATTGTCATTCTTTGCTACCCAGCAACTTTACTAGAAGCTCAAAGCATGCTACTCTGAGTCTTTATTGTAAAAATATGCTTAAAGAACATTGACTAAAATGATAGTCAGTTACAAACCTCTACTCTGACCTACTCTCATGCTTCAGCCTCACAGAAAAAACAGCGGAGATTTTAGATAGTCACAATACGCTTAGAAGTAGACTGTTCATGCAAATCTCTCTTTTTTTCATTGCCATAATTATGTTTATTATCTTGTCTCACTTTTTTGTGGTACTGAATTACTCAGATGCTTTATTCACAGCTCCTTTACATGCTTTCCTCTGAAATCAGAAGTTGCTAACTTCTATTAAGCACCCCATACCTGAATTTTAATGCTTGCTCCTGAACTACTGAGACCATTTTATACAGAGATTGTTTCATAAGTAAACTCCATTGCTATTCACATGTCCTCACAATATGGCCACTCCCACGTTATTATCCATGTGGATCACCTCTCCTGCTATTTTTGACTTGTGAAAAACACTAATGAGAAAGTCTGTGATATGTATGAATGCACTTTCATAGCTGAGAACTGCAGGCTAGCTTTACGTGATGCATCAGCCTTCCACTGACCAACAGCAAATGCTGTGACCCATCAGAATGTACAAAGCTCTGTGTAACCCTCTATTTATGTGCAAATGATTAAAAACTATCTTATTAAATTCTGTGTTTCTGTGCAAAAATGATGGATTACCCAGTTTGAGTTCCACTAAGCCTGAGAAAAAAGGGTCAAGGGAAAAAGGTTAATATTCTGGAGCTTCTCCTGTTTAAACCTCCATAAAGGCTTATTTCCTTCTATTTCTAAAACTTACTGAAATTTAATCAGCCTTAAATTAGAGGTAATTATATGATGCACCAAAGTAACTTCCTAAAATATTAGAATCATTGCTAATAATGCCTATAGTCATTTTTACAATAAAAGGCTAAATAAAATTAAATAAATGAAAGCATGAGCAAAGGTATTCATGGCATTAAAAAGCACATTGTGGCTGAAGGCTTATTCTGAAGAGTAATTATGTCTCTCTCCCTTTTTAATTGGTGTCCTTGTATTTTTTAAAGGAATATACAATATAAATAACTTTAGTAGGGCATGTGCTGGGTGATGATTCAATTATTGTATTTATACTCTTTGTAAACCATAAAGACTCTTTCTGGCTCTATGTCCTTTCCCGTTAGGTGATAAAATTGCCTCATACTTCTTCATTTCTAAAGAATGCAGTTGGTATGGGTAATTACCTTTGTCAGATAGAGTCCACAGCTTTGTCCTTGAGATTCCTTTGCTCTATGCCTGGAAAATATTTATTGTGGTCAAATCACCATTTAGATTTAAAGATCTTGTCTATATTTTTGTCTATTGGTTTGACTAACAATTCATGAGAATTTCTACTATCTGTGGCAGTTCTGGTTCTTTGCCAAGTACTTGGGTAGGGGGACTTAGCTAGCCAGTGGTTCGTTTTTTGTTTGGCAAGTGAAGCTGAATACCAAGAATCATTTAATAAAGCAGTCAACCAAAATGAAAATAATAGCTCCATGACTGCAGTGCCTGGAGAATAAGGAGAACAGAAATTCCATTAAAAGTTTTCATTCAGAGATTTAAAACTTGACTAAAAGCACTGCTCTAGGGTAAGAGAAATATCCTCTCCCAGACAGTCCTGCACAGGCTTTGGAATTCCCAGCAGACTGATCTGTTGCATGTCTGTGTGTGGGATGCACTGAGTATGATTAGAGAGAGAAGTTTTAGAAGAGCCTTCTTGTAACCTAACGCAACAGAGCAAACAGATGCACATTTCAGCTCTGTATTTCCCAGTAAGCCTGAAAAGGCTTGAGCCTATACTAAATACAGAAGAACCTGTCTGTGCTTGAATATGCTCATGGTAGTACCATGAACTGAGATTCAACCTGAATGCAGTTTGAGGAATCCAGTGCTGCCCATGGCCATAAAGAGGCAAGGAAGAAAATATAAATCATGAGTAGCCCACTCAGTGTTATGCTAGGTGAAAGAAATCTTGGGGACTTTAAAGGGATCATTGTTTAATAGGCTTTAAAATTTATAAGCCATGGCTTCTGTTACTAGTTGGTGTAGTATCCACAAATCTCAGAGACTGCCAACTGGAATATGTTTAAAAGTTTTTTCTTGTTGAAACGTATGATATCATTCAACAAATTTCTACTGTGTAAAGAAGATACAGTTTAATTATTATATGCCTTATACACATATGACAATCTGATAGCTTGAATGATCAGAGATTCTGAACTCCATTCAGAATCTGTGCAAGCTGTAGCAAAAATGTTCTAATAAATAAATCATGGCTATTTGATTTTCTTTTAGTAGCTGAGTAGCACTGGCAACACATAACTTGGTAAGTACTGCAAAACCTGTACAAGAAACTGAAAGAATACTGAGGAGGTTAGCCCTGCCTGAACTCTGCTCTGCTTCACTGTCCAGCAAAACTGCTAACCAGTTCATGCAAGCAACACAAGCATGTCAATGTGAATGGTAGTTATAGCTATAATTGTAACTTATACAAACTAAAAAAAGTATTTGTGAGTTTAGATGAATGGGATCACACACTACTATAAGGGTCCTGACTTCACTAGATTTTACTGAATGGCAGAAAATTCCATCTCAAAAAAGTACCAAAGAACCAGAGACGTGATGAGCCTTTGTACATACAAAAAAGATGCACCAAGAGCATCTGTAAGTTAATCATTCATTCTTACTGCACTGCAATTCAGGCTCTCAGAGAATACTTGCATATGCCCCCGGATTCCTTTCCTGTTCAGGGCATAGCTCCAGAAAGCCCAACCATACCAGCCACGACTTAAAAAACAAGGCTATATCCACCCCCACTCTCTCAAGCATCTAGCTAAAATAAACCTCCCAACCTTAGCATACAATTTAAGTTCATGTAAGTCTTAACTACAAAACAAAACAATGAGAAATCTCATTAGTCCAGTATTTGAAGTCCAGAGAGTCAGTGACAGAAAACAATGTTCACCTTTTATATCCCCAGGCCAGAAAAGGCACATTCTGCCTGGTCATTTTGCCAGTAAGCCTGCTTCCTCTAGCCTGTGATCACCTAGATATTCCTGCTCCTGACTCATTCAGCAGAGTAAACTTGGATATATGGCAACATAAAAAGAAAATTTAAGAATCAATTCATAGGTGCAATAACTCTCAATATCCCTCTTGCCATGATTGTTAATACATATATTTATCCTAAGCCTGTATTTCAGAGTGATCTTTCAAAGAGGTCTTTGCAATATTCTCTTATCTTAAAAATCCATGCAACAGAATTCATCAACATAATCACCACAAGAGCAGAGGAAAAAAGTTTAACAATAAAGAAGCAAAAATGAACTTGATGATTTAAGAAAGAAGTTTAAGAAATCATACAACAGAAAAAAATGTGCAAAGTGAACATAACATTAAAGATTAGACAGATTTAAGGGTAGTAGTTGAGGGGATCAAAGCTGCAGAAGGAATTTACCTCCTGATTTTTCACTAAATTAATTGTAAATGTGTAACTAAATCCAGAATACTGAAACTGTTACCTAAGTATCACCTCTGCCACATTAATCATGTTCAGTCCAGTATATTTCACTGATAGCTCTTTGCATTGTTTCATCCTTAGTAACCAAAAAAAGATTCAGTTGGATGACATATTTGAAGAATTGTCTCTAGGGGGCATGCAATCAGTATGCAATGTAGTTACTGTGCTTTAAACAGGAGGCATAAAACTATATGCAAGTTGTCTACATATTTGAAGAATCAGAATATAAAGGCAATACAAAAGTTTGGGCAACTGTCTGAAAGACAGCAACTCAAGGCAATTTTCCTCAGTCTGTCTGGCTAGTTTAACCACCCAAGAAGAAAGGCTGCAGACAACTAGAAACTCCTTCACAGAGGCTGGAAAGAGTCTGCTAATGATGAGAAAGTGAAAGGAGGTAAAAGTGCAGAAGCATTTATGCTCAATTCAACCAGACCAATCTTGACTTGGAAGATTCCTGCCTGAGATAGTGGCTGAAGAATGATACAAAAGAATAACTTTGCCACAGTGACAGCAGAAAACTGCTAAAAATTACCTGCGCTTAAAGTGGAAATTTAGCTGCAGGTAAGTTAGCAGCACGAAGTTCTGAAATAGTGATTTATGTTTTGTCAAAACTTGGTGTTTATCTATGAGTGTTGATACATCAGGGTATATTTAGGATCGACCATGCTGGGAATCAAGAAGAAAAAAAAATACCATGGCTTATGACTAGTGAGCAAGTGTAATGGCAATGACATGGTCTGATCATTGCCCCATCTGAATAGGGGTTGAACTGAACCTGGAAAGCAGCTAGCCCAGGAAGAGAAAATGCTCCAATATGAATGCTGCTGACATATTTATTTTTATGGGAGAGATCAGCAGTCCATTAATGTTACTGTCAGTGAATGCATTGTAATGACACACTTCATATTTTCATTTGCTGCTTGTGTCTGCCTCCAACAGCTTTCTGTTATTTTATAACAGAGATTTTGCTTATTACTGTGTTGGAAAAAAAAAAATCTAAAAATGCCCTGCTTAACAGTTCTATGAACAAATTTAGTTTCTGCATGAAGAGTTTAAAAATAATTTCTCTTAAATAAGCAAAGATAGTAGTCTATGAAATTAAGCTCTTGTTTTATGTAAATGTCAAATAATTATATTAGGAATGCGAAAATAAGCCATCAGCAGGAACGCAAATGCTTAGAACAACTTAAGTGTTATTATTTTCATAGACAGTCTGATAAGAGGCAATTTTACAGTCGTGATAGATGCTGAGGCTCCCATGAAGTCTAATGACAAGGCTGATTTCTTACAAAATTCTGAACTATAATTATGTTTTAAAAATCTGAAGATGCAACAGGCAGAATTGATTCTGATGTAGCCTAGTAAAGTGCACTTCCGTTAACTTTGCTCTGACACACAAGAATAAGAGAGATGAAAAACTGAATTGCAGGAGTTTCTTGAAAAAATTTTATTTTAATTTTGTTGGTTTTGACTTGTTGGAGGAAATAAAATGTAAAATTTCTTCAATTTACATCTTACTATTCCAATGGCCGAAAGCTTTGGATCACAAACTATTCAGCTTTCCATGCCACTAGTAAATCTCATTATCTGATATTCCCCATGTCTTGGGACAATTGGTATGGAACTTTTATATCTTTCTCCTTTAAAAACATAAAAATTATTAACTGGCTCAATATTAACCTGGGCAAAATACCCCTATGAAACAAGAGCTTATGTTCTTTCCTTACACAGTTTGATTCCATGTGTCAGCTTGGCTTTCCTGAAAGCAAAAAGTATTCTTGCTACTTTATCAAAGTAGTGTTTGCCTGCAAGACTTAACAGTAATTATCAGGGCACTGTTGGCACTACTGTACTACTGGTAATGAAATACACAAATTATTAAGGCAGGTCATAGCAATACAGTATACAGGTGTTTTAAGTTGAGAACTTAGTTCATAGCCAGATCTATCTTTCTCATTTATGTATGCCATTTCAGTTACCTGTCACAGATTCTCGACAGGTTTGTTTTTGAAACAAAGTACCACAGAAAAACACTGCACAACCAAAATGGTCTAAGTAAGCACATTTTATCCTCCCATTCATTGTGTTCATAGATACAGTATTATGAAACTGAGCATTAAATATGCCATATCATAATTCTAGATCTTTAAAAAAGATACTCTGGGGGAAAAACAAGCATTAACATCACCTTATTTTCTACATGCAAGAATTAGCAGCACTGATTGTCAGGCTCTGAAGACAAATATTCATATAAAGATGTGTCAAGTGTGTATGCACATATGGGAATTGTACATATACGTTAATTACAGAATAGATACGCCAGCAGAAACATTTTAATAGTTTGTGTTTCAGTTAAGACTGGCATGGGATGGCAGACCTGTGTTTTGACTCTGTTGCTTCGCTGCAATATGTTTATGTCAAATATATAGTCCAAAATACAGTGCTAATATTAATAATGGATTATACTGCCATATGTGATCCTGTCAGCAGTGCTCTCAATTCCAAATTAATCAAGAATTCTACTCGGTTAAAATTGAGGATCCATATTCCCAGACAGGATGATGCTCCTGGCTCCCGATTCCTTAGGTGTACAGATCAGTCTGAACAGTTTTAAGGATCTGAACAATCCATGTCCTTGTCTATAGCTGTATAAGAGTAAATTTACTTATATGTATCAAATAGGACTACTTTCATGTAACATTACCCAGGTGCTCAATAATTTATGATACTGAAACATAGTATTACTCAGCATTAAGAACTTTTGGGTGGAGTCTACAATTTACTTCTACAATAGCAAAGCTTTCTCTTTTTTCTGTCTTAATATAACAAACTAAATATAAGGCCTTGTTTTGGATGTTTTTTAAACATTTTTTAACATTTACCCTATACACCTTGTACAAATGTACTCATGCATCTCTTCAAAACCTTTACTACTGTATTCACTGAAAAAATGCAGTTTTGAAAACCAAAAGAAATGGAACCTCAGTCAAAATTAAGTTTTCTTTCAAAAAATCTGTAATTTAAAAATCCAACGTGTTTTACTTTTTATTGAATTATACGCAGTTTCCACTGCACATGCTGTTAAAAATAATTATAAATCAAACAGAACTAAAATTCAGTACACACAAATACTTACTAGTTTCAGTAGCTACAATAGTTATGTTGTGCCACATATTTGTTTCTCTGTCGAGTGGTGTTGCCAAAGTTATTTTCCCATCTTCTGCATTAATGTTGAATTGTCTCTCAAGGTCAGTGTGCCGATCAATGGAAAACCTACAAAAGAGACATCCCTGTAATCTACTTAATGAAGTTGGTGTAATCCATACAATCACAAGACAACCTAGGGAGCCCTCTGAGAGCTGCAGTTTTAGAGTGAAATGGATTGAGAAGCTCAATAGCATAATCCTTTATAAGACAAAATGACAGAGACTAAAAAAACCTTAGTAATTATTGCCCAAGGAGTAATTAGCTGTATACCCAGTGTGAAGGTCACAAAATGCCCTCAGCTTCACTGGTTAACATCACTGAAAAACAGTGCTGATCAAGAGTTAATTACACAATCCATCACATTTATTAGACAATTTCCACAGCATTTCACAGTAACTGCTGATAATTTCAACAGTAATGTATTAAGCACACAAAAATGGTGGGCTTCATGGTTATTTTAAAAAAGGCTGAATAATATTATTTCACCAATACATTTCAGATTAATGAAGCATGAACTATTCACCAAGCATATTGTTTGGTTACGGTTCAAGTAGCTCCATGGGCAGAATACAGTTAGTGAATCACCATTTTCTTAGAATACCCCTCAAATACCACACGACTGGTTGTTTTACTGATTGACATAGCTGCTTTTTAACAAAACAAGTTTCAGGTAGTCAAGAGTTTGCAAATGTGAATGTCCAGGTAAAGTAAGCAGCCTAAACAGCCAGCTTGACAACAAGAGCGAGCTTCAGTAGATTGCTCCAGTGGTGCATTAAGCAGGATGATGATTTAAAGCTCAGAACAGGATCTCAAGAAAGCTTTTACGTTTCTCCATTTTCATAGAGTTATTTTATTAATGCATTATTCCCAAAAAGAAACCAAATCACAATATTAAGCCTTCCAATTTTTGGACAGAAAAGGTATGAAATGAGAAAGTTTAGTGATAAACTATTGATATGGTTCAACAAAAATTTACTTCAAGGGGTTTTACTGAATCCTAATTGTGGATTTATATAAAAGCCTTTCAAGCCTTTGTGTCTTATGTATTACAGAACCTAGCAGCATGCACTGACAGTTTTTACATCTGTTCTGCATTATATCCAGGCATAATAGGGTGAGTTGGGATACTGAATCAGACTGGATTACATTATATAGTGGTCAGAAAAGTGACTCAGACTGTCAGTTTCTCATTACTTTTCTACTTTTTGCAAATATGCTGTTAAATGCACTGATAAAAGTACAAGAGCGTATTTTGCTACAGTGACAATGGCACAGTTATCTAAAAACTAGTTATTCCATTCTGGTTTATGCTTTATCATAAGCAATTTCCAAAAAAAGTTCTGATTCAGAAGTTCCTTTATATGTTACAATAAACGTACTCTGATGAACTCAAACTCATTCCAGCATAACACAATTGATTCTGATAGACATAGCATTAGGACCTGATTTCAAAGCTTAGCTTAGATTTATGGCAATGGTCTTTTTTTACTTCAGTGTCCGATATTTTCATATTTAGACTGAAAAATGCATTGCAATTACATTGTTTGTGCAATGCATTAAGATACAATTAATTTTCAAAAAAATTAGTTCTAAATTATGAAATTTTATCAAAATCTTAAAGTTTAAATGTTTAAAGACCTAATTACTAAAGATCAAGACTAGCATGATTACACTGGTAAGGCACTTAACAACTCATCGACTTAAGAGTGAAACCCCCTGTTTAACTAGGAAGTAGGATTTGTTAGACATTTCACTTTTCTGTTTTTAAACTCTGAAAAGAACTGGTGTTACTCACTTCAAAATTAGTAATTTGGTTAAGAAGAGTACTAAAAAAAGTATTAAGTAAAATTCCAAATATATGTGCCTAAAGCTAGGCACATGCATCTATATTTGGTCATTAAAGTAAACTGATTTTCTACTGAGCTCCACATACTCAGTTCTCAATGGTTTAATGGGACTTACACTACCCTCAGCATTTCTGAAAATCAGGTCACTTGTGTGGAAGAATAAAGCTGTAAGAGCCTAACTTCAGGCAATCATTTTTGAAAGTGTACCTTAACCTTATTTTGACGTCTCTCTAGTTCAAATTAAAGTATGAGAAGTAAAATTCTGCTATGAGCAAAGTTAGTAAAAAATATCTTACAGACTTTCACAGGTTTAAGATTTCACTCAAGAAAATATGAGAAAGACAGTGATCAAGATAACTTTTTTAAGTTGTCATAACTTAAAACTGTATTTTAATTCTTGATGGTCATGTAATTATCCATAAAGAACTCTGCTGATATCAAACATTTATGAAATTCTTACAGTCCACAAATGAAATTAAAGATGAACTGCTTATATGGTATTTAATGTTTAGTTGACCTGAGCTTGACATAAATTGAGCTATGACACAGTTTTTCTCTAAGGATCAATCCTTTTTAAAACTTCCCTTCACACTCTTCCTGCAGTACACTTTCTGAAGTTATAAAACCAGAAGCATAACATCTGAGAGTTTGTTATACTACACTTCATCTGATCCCAACAGTATTTATTCACAATGCAGAAGCAGCATTGAAAATGAAACATTTTTAACACAAGTTACGTGGCTTTACAGGACTACAATGAGGTAAAACCCCTTCCTGATTTTAATTTGACACATATTTCGTGCAAACAAAAAATAAAACCTGCAGTGTCATAAACCTGGGAAAACTAATAGAACATTTGCATTTTCCTTTTCATGATAATGGTATTGTAACTCTTTTTAAGGGGGATGCATTGTCAGATCCATAAGCTATACATAAAACATATATTTCTTTAAAAATAAGAAAATAGTATCTTGGGAAATAATATCTTTTGGAATTGCCATAAAGCCAGCACAGGTTATGGGGAAGTTTTGGTTAGTTTATGGTCCTGCTATGGCAATTACAGGAACTACCCCATAGTGGTTTAACAGAAGATTTAGAAAGATTCTCAGTTTTGCTCCTACACTATTGATATTGCTGTTATGACTTAGTTTGATCTCTTCTTTATTTGCACCAATGTAAATAAGAGCAGAAATCCTTTTGGCTGCACCTGCTGAGATTTGAAACATGGCACTGATATCTCATCAGTGGTAAATCAGCATTGTTTATTAATGCCAGGCAGATCGGACATGCTACTTAGTGACAGATAAACAGCTGTACCATTAGGGAGGCAGAAAACATAATATCTAGGTTTTTACGGCCTGCTGTGAATTAAACAATGAACAACTGTTGCCAATGATGAAATCTCTGTTGATATGAATGGCGAAAACCTGCCATACTGAAGCTTATCTCTCCACAGAGAAAGACACTGAAGGGCAGTGATTTATAGGAGGGCAGAGACAGTACAGGAAGAAAGACTGTTACTCATGCTTTTCTACAGCACTTGGATCATGCCTTATCCAAGATAATTTACTGCAGATAAATAGACCATGGTTATAAAGTAACAACAGAAACATGAAATAAAGTAGTGGAATAAGTAAAGTACTGGAATCAATAGATTTGCATGCTAATAGATAATGATCTTTCAAGTCCAACTGTACTATGAGCCAGAATCTTCTACCCTTACTAAAAAAACTACAGTAAAGCTTTACAACTAGCTTAGCTGAATTTACTGTGTCCCTTTCCCAAGAGAGACACATACAGTCTGGATGAAGTAAGATGTGAGCCACTGACACACGCTTCTGAAATGACTAGGCTAGAATAAGACAAACTACTGACAATGTCTACAATTATTAGCCAAACTTGTAAATCCTTTTCACCATCAGGCTTAAAAGTGAACCAGGCCCTTAAGCAACATGCACAGCAGAATGCCAAGTAAAGGTAAAAGAGAAATTATGCTGCTTATTTTAAAAACACTGAAACGTGGTATAGTTAGACTAACTGAAAAACTGGTACAAAGGGATAGTGCATGTTCATTGAAGAAATGGATGATGAAAGCATAATTCAGCTGAAAATCACATTATCACTTAGCCATTCAAAGATGCCTCTGCTTATCCAAAATTAGGGCTCAGGATCAACAAAGAGAAAAGTCTCATACAACACATGCATCCTTTAGTCCCATTGATCTAAAGGCATCTAAATTTCTTTGCTTGATACAGAGATGTCAGACTAACACTTTGCCAATACCTCCTCAGGTATTTCCATGAGGTGGGCACTTTCAGAACCTGACTGGTAAGCCATTTATACACCTGCTTCTAAATCTATGCTGGGCTTCATGCCCTTTACATCAAGTGATGGAAAGATCAGAGAATATTTCATCTCTCCTAAGCAAGCAGAAAAACCAAAGTACTGTTGTATTGGAAAGAAATGACTCAGTTACCAGACTATTTCCATGTTCAGAGACATCCAAGTTCTATTTCATTCATGGTACTGTAATACTCAGAGCTTACTGAGTCTTTGAGTTTAAGACAAATGTGCAGCAGATGTAGTATTGGAAGTACATAAGGTGATTTATATTTTCATTTGTGTTGCTAGGATTTTTATAACAAACATACACAGAAGCTCTAACCAAAATAGATATTCACTGAAAAACACAATTTCCTTGAAATGCAATTGGTAGTTGTTTCCTAAAACTCTGTTTTAAAGAAAAAAAATACATTAAAAATGGCCAGGTAGCATTATAACGGTCCATTATTTTTAATATTTTTTTTATCGTACATGTCATATAACAACAGAATAAACACTTGAAATGCACAATCAAAATGAAACATTCTAATCCAACAGAACAATGCTTCCACAAATTTCTGTTAGAACCTGTCATGTTCCAATTTTGTTCTTAATTGGGAAGTAACTGCATTTCTGCTCCCTACTTGACCCTGATGGATATTTTTGCTCCTGTAATATTAGAATTACTGACTTGAAATATCTTTTTTTTGTTTTGTCTTAAATACGTTTCAGGCAAAAAATGCAAAAAAAGAACTTGGACTTTCCAGAGCTATCCCAGATAAAGCCAAATTAAACATGAAGAGAGAGCAAACATGGTGAGGGAGCAAACATGAAAAAAAAAGTTCCATAGAAAACGAATTCTGTATATTCCTTAAGTAGCTATCAAGCTAATACTATAGAAAAATTAAATTTTAGAAAGTACTGCATATGATATTTTTAAAGAAGGTATATATTCTACTAATCACTTTTTTGTTTAAATCTAATGAATTTTGGCCAGTTCTGTTTCCTGTTTATGAATTGTTTCTACTCTTTTTTAATTATTCTTGATAATTCAGTTTGCATATAAAATATTTTTGCTTTTAAAAGTTTGAAAATATCTTGGTCTATAAAATGATGAGAAACAGAAGTGAAATAAATATTTTATTTACCTCAATTTTTCAGACTTGGACTGAATAGAGAAGCTCAATTTTAGGACATAGATAGGCTGGTCTAAATCATTAAGAGTTTGGGGCAGGACTAGAAAAGAATTCCAGGGAAACAGAACAAGGCTGGGAAAATCGCCAAGGTAGAACCGAAGCAGAGTTGAAGGTAGGCTCAGATGAGGAAAAAAGGGGACACAATCAAGAGGCAGAGGAGCACAGGGCCAAGCCAAGAGCAGAGCAGAACAGGGTGGAGGGAAGGAACTAAGGTTAAATTGAAAGAGAAATTACGATGGAGCTGGAATAAAGGGAAGAAAGCCAAGGTGTTGCTACTATGCCTGGTTTCACACACCTTTCAGAAGACTCTGTAGCAGCAGTATAAGCCCTTTTTCACAGATGTCAGCAGTAATAAAGTTAGGGGTTTAGCCACTGTTCAAATTGTGATAGCTCAAACTCTGTGCATTGTATATTACATTTTTCTAACCTGGGTAACTACCCTAATTTATTTCCCACTTTAATGATCGGATTACCACCTTAAATTACCCTGAGAGCTCCTCTACTAAGAAAACAAATTTGGTGTCTATTAATACTCTCTGGGTTTTGTGCTGCAGTAGAAAATATATTAATCAATTAATTTGTATAGAAATCTGTGATAGTTAACACTATGTTTGGCTAATTTTGAAAGGATGATTTAGAAATGAAACAACAACAGATTCTCCAACATCTTTGCACACAAGTTCTAGTACACTCAAACATGTTGGAAATTCTGAATTTCTGATTTTGAAAATACTAGAGTATGATATGCAACATATAGGCCCCCTAAATAAAGATTTAAAGTTTGGCTCTGCTACAGACCTGATGTAAATGGTGATGATTAGAAAATGGTCTTAAGTGACAGATTATAATAATTAGCATCATCCTCACAATGCTGAAGACTGTTTGTATAGCTTAAGTTTCCTAAGGCAGTAGGAAAAGTAGGCACTTACAGTGAAGTTTATTACTAAATAGACTCTTTCCAAATACACCTTTACTATGAATATGACGTTTTGATGTTTGTCTTCATAATGCTTTCAACAGGCAGTATTACACATAACAAAATGTGGTTTGAGAACACTCACATCATACCATACTAACCACTTCAAAGAGGGAAGGGAAGAAGTATGCTCATCAAGATGAGATAGAAAACACTGATCTGATGAAACTGGGATGACAGATTCTGTTAACTTAGATCAGAAAGCGAAAATACTGTAAATCAAAGATGCAAAAGTCATATGGGCATATTAATCTCTGAGTTTCTATCTTTAAACCAGGAATTGATTCAGCCAAAGGAATACAAAATATGATTTGACAACCTTACAACTGCAAGGAACAAACTTAGTATTGTTATTGCAGAACCTAGTGGATTATTTAAAATAACTGCAGAGATAGACACAGATCATTCAACTCCATCAGACCTCATGGACCCTATTTCTTATTTTCCCACTGTTTCATAAGTCTACTCTTGCGGCAAGGAGTATCTCTGTGATTTTGAAAGTGATCTGAACTGATAAATCTCACATCATTAAACAAATCCTATACAAATATTTTCATAAAACAAAATGGCATGAGAACAACATCATACAATGTATGGGAAAATATACTTGGTATTCTGTCAGCAGTTTTTTTGAAGAGTACTCTAAACCAGAACTACCTTATAGGACTGGAAGACACATCAGGGTCATGGGCAGTCACCTGACCAATCACAGAGTTAATAGCAGCATTTTCATGCACTTCCAGCAGGTAAGTAGGTGATGAAAAGACTGGTGGCTCATCAGCATCCTCTACTACAATTTTTACTGTTGCTGTATCCTTGAACGGTCCTCCACTCATGAAGCGAGGATCAATATGAACGTTGGCTGCTTCTACCTTCAGAGTATAGGATTTTTTAGTCTCAAAGTCCAGTTGCTGTTAAGAATGACAAAGATAAATGTCTTTTACTAATGACCACAGAGAAAGAACAAATGAATATAATGCTGATGGATGAAAGTTATGTGCATTTAAGCACATTCAGTGAGTTTTAATGCAAACACTTCCCATTCCCAGAAATCCAACTTGCAAATTTACTAGGCATATATTGATATCTGTTTATTAACCAGCCTCAGAGAAAACAAGACATTTTGTTTTCTTGCTTTTCACGATAAATTTACTAAAATATTCTCTCTCATTAATTATACCATTACAATTACATATCAAATACTACAAATTTGTTGGTGATAACATGACTTGCATACTAATCATGCACTTAATCAGTGCATTGTTAGTTGGAGATAAGAAAAAATTATACTAGCTCCACAAACAATAAATATTTTATTACTTCCAGAGCAATGTGAGAAATGCAAAGAACTAGCAATTATTATTTGTTGGACATGAGAGGCATTATGTGGAAAAATGTAGAGCTCATATAGGAAAGTATTTTAATATTATTGCACTTGAGAAAACTCTGCATTTCTGTTTATAGCGGTAAATGAGGTAGACATCTCCCAGGAATTTCTTAAAACTGTAGCAATTCCTATTGCTGTATCTTAGGTTTTTTTCCAAAGACAGAAACATGAAACCGATTATTTTATTCTATCAATATACCTGCCATGTAACCATTGTTTTTGCTCTTTTACAGTTCTATATTAAAACATAAAAGATGAAAACACAGTGGATTTAAAGGAATGAAATACCAAATAAAGAACAAATCTGTGACACTTTTGAATATTAGAATTTTTCATTATAGGAGATTCAAGTTTGTGTCTTGAAACACATCAGTGTATTCACTATATAATTCTCTTGTGTCTCACAATGATTCAAATTTCAAAGATGCAAATTGCCAAGCACTGGAAAGATACTAAGATTTGCATTACAGTGTCCCAGGGATAAAAAGAACAGGACATAGAAACCATGAATCTGCAATGCAAATACCAGCAAGAGCACAAATAGGAACCTTCAGGAAGTCTGTCAAAGCCTTCAATATGTATACTTTCAAATTTTGTTGATTTTTTTCCAGGTATGACTCAAGCTATAATGGGATTTACTCTTTCTCAAAAATTCTAGTAAACATGAGAAAACCTTGATCCTTTGGCAGCAGTTAAATTAGTAAGCTTTTGTAATTAAGAATGGTGGTTTATAAATCAACATATTCACAATTTGCCAATCATAGCTCCTATATAATTTTTTCAATTGCTTTTCATATGCCTTACAGAAATGACAGCACCCTAATACATTTAGCCATGCTTAATCAGAATATCATATTGAAAATTTACCCTGCATTGTCTAAAGCCCATGAATTTATGCTGGAGAAAATCTGTTGGTGAACAGTACCCTCCATACATCATCGACTGTAGTAGAAACAAAATTATTATTGCTGTCAAAATGAACACATGAAACAACACTATGTTAGAGGCTCAGTCATGAAATAAAGCCAAGGGAACTGGGGCAAGGGCTAATTGCCTTAGTTTACAAAAGAGGCCATAGCACACAATAAATAATAGTAAGGAAGATCAGGGATGTATATCATAATTTTATCTTTAGGAAAACAGATGTAAATTTAGATGAAGATACATAATTTTATTATGTATCTACAGTGCTGACCTACTCACTGAGAAACAGAATATACAAACTTTTGACAGGTATTCTGGCTGACCTCTTTTTTACAGATGCAAATTGAATATTAATTACCTGTACTCACTGGAATATCATGGTTTGGGTTTTTTTGTTTTGTTTTGGTTTGGTTTGTTTTGTTAAAAAAAACAAACCCAAAACATTCATTTAGAGTGCTCTATGCTACATATTTAAATCCCTCTATGCCAGTGTTATAAATTCTATTAATACCCTTTTTCAGAACACAGCATGAAAACCATTACTCTTCTTACCCAGAAAATAATGAAAATTGAAGTCTGCAATTAATTTTTCATTGGATTTACTAGCCAAGATTCATTCTAGATATGGGGTCTCTCCCCATATTTATGTATATAATTAGGTGATCCTTCTGGTGTGTACATGCATACATCAAGACTGTACAAACACAGAAAAGGTAACAGAGTTGTAGCCTTCATTAGGGTCCAAATTTGGCACTTCTCATGTGAAACAGTACTGATGTTCTTGATAAGGTTCACTGAAATCACTGTTCATTGAGCAAAGAGAGTTCAAGCAGAGAAAAGGTGGAAGACTAAGACTCTCACACATCAGGTAATTTAACTAATATGCTACTTTTTTTTTTCTCTAAACAGTATTTAACCAGCTACTATACAGCAAACCAAATAATAGAGAAAAGGTATTTGATGAATACTCTGTCAAGATTTTATGGAATTTTACACCACCAAAGCAAATTCTAATCTACTCTTCTCCTTTGAACCCAAGGAAGAAAAACCTGTATGATTTGACCACATGGAAGTCCAGATAAGATTAACACAGCCCAGGAAATACTTCTATGGATTTCTCAGTTGTCACCTAAATGGGATATGGCTAATACATACCTCTTTTATCACTTCACTGACCTGACACCTCATCCATAGATAAAGGAATCCTTGAAAATCCAGCATCTTCTCACAGAGTACAGTCTGGCTCAGTCGTTGTATGTACAAGAAACATTTTTAGTTGTTTGTTGCTTTTTTTTAACAGAGATATCATTTACCTTTCTCACTCTAATAATGCCGTCCTGAGTTTGGGCATCTGTAGTAATTTGAAATATATCCATTCCATCTCCTTCAATAATATCATAGGATGATATAGCATTTTCTCCAATATCCAGGTCATTTGCTTTCACCCTTCCTATTGGTGCACCAAGAGCAACATCTTCCATTACTGAGAAGTGATACAGACCTTATAAATAAGAGGAAAAGACTAAACATTACACCTGATTCCAGCATCTTGTGTGCTCTTCATTTGTTTATACTTCCCCAATGCAAACTCTTGAGATGTGCAACTGATACAAACCACATTTACACAAATTATTTACTGAAAGCAGCAAAACTTTTTCCTTACATAGGAATATTCAGTTTACTATATGTGAATGTTCTTTTCATTACAGTAGTATCCTGCTCCTACCTTGCAGGGATGTTAGTGTTGGAAAACATAAATATTAAGCTACTTTCAACACTAAAATTATGCAATGCTCTCTACTGCAGACACTGTTGAACTTACTGTTTTATTTACAGAAGTAGTTTTATTTTTCACAGTATTGTACTATGGAACTTTGGCTTTTACTCTGTAGAAAACTGGTCTATATCTCAAAGTTTTCTCATACAATTCCAGATCTTTACTACTTTTTGATCCTTTATTTTTTTACCCCCTTCCACCTCACTTTTGTTGTAAGAAACTAATTAAGAAAGTTTCAAGAAAACTCCCAAAATTTATGTCTTAAAGGAAACAACAACTTTTTACAGAAATCATTAGTAAATTTACAAATTGTTGTAGGGTTAGACTAAAAACCACTAGAAAGTACTATTCAAACTGTTAGCATTTTAATTTTTTGTAGTATTTGCTTCAAACCTTTTGACTGAAGAAGTGTCTAATATCTATTTAGAATCATTGAATAGTTTTGGTTGGAAGGAACCTTAAAAGATCACCTAGTCCGATCAGAATTTGTAATATATAACATTAGGCAAACATTTAATCAAAATAAACTTCTTACTATTTTATTCCTCAGTTCTTAATAATACTCTGAAAAACAGACAACACATGCATGCTTTACTTTAAAAATTCTTTATGGAGTGCCTTCTTTTTTGTCTCTTGATAATTCATGCTTATTGAAACTAGGGTTAATATGTGATCTGATCAACTGCAGTGCTACTTTGCAATTGAAATAGTCAAAAGAAATTGAAGGTTAGCAGATGAGACCATTAAAATAGTTTTTGACAAAGTGTTCTGGACTTGCTCTTTTCTGTCCTCACGGTTTTCTAAGACAATGTGTGATTTTTACTGTTATATGCAGCTAGTAGTTTTCTAAAAAAGACTGTTCTGAAGTTGTTGCTTTAAGTAGTTGTAGGCCGACTGCAGTAGCAACAGTTGAAAGAAGGAAGGAAACTGTGAGGAATTCACAAATACATATATTAGCTATACTTATAATCTGTCCCAAAGTGTTGCTGCTTTTTTTCTCTCTTTAATGTTTCTAGGCTAAATTATTAGAGGTAATTTGGAGATCATCAAGATTCCTCAAGAGTATTTACAATGGCTCACAAACAATGAGCAGCCAAAGCAATCATGTGCGTAAGGAGACTAAAGTATATGTTCATAATTTATACTGCTGTCCATGCTTTGTGTTCTGAATGTCCAGACACGGTTGATTGCATTTTTAAGTTGGTATTTTTCCTCTCAGATTTACTAAGATAGTTTATAAAATATTGTGGAGGGGAAAAAAAAAACAACAAAAAAACAGATGATACCACTGACTCTTTTACACAAATTGCTCTGAAGTATTATGAACTGTCCTGTCAAGAGGTCATAGTGCAAGGCTGACCAAAAATCCACATTATGCATCTTTGAAAACCCTTGGTTTTCACAGCAGTGCACAGTTCTTCTCAGTACAATCACACAGTAAACTGCCAGGTCAAAAACTTCTGTGACTTATAAACTGCCTCTAAAATTATTTCAAAGAGATCATAGAAGTGGTGAAAGTTCATCTTTTTCATTTCTAAAGCCCAGGAGGCTAACACTCTTTGAAATCAAACAATAAATATACATTTCTACCCTGCCTGGAAACAATAAACCGGTAAAACACTGCCTTCTGAGTTCATTACAATTTATTGTGAAAGCAGCATGTATTATGTCTTATGAATTTATATTTCATTCTGGTTAGGCTCTATTCTAAGTTTGATCCTTTCTTATTTTCCTTTCCAGGCAAATGCAAACTGTGCTTCAACAATGTAAAAAATTGTTAAAGACTTGATCAGCTCTTGTATAAGGCCAGAGTCATGACTAATCTGTAATGCTAGGCAGCATGCTATGAATACTTACTTTTAAAAGGCAGAATTTGTAATAGCATTGTGACAATATTTACTATGGCTCAGCCTCATTAAATGCAATATATACATAATATAAACTCACAGTACATTTTTTTTTCTCATGTCATTGCATAATGGTCAGTGTTAGACCAGAGTGGTTATCCCTAGATTGTAGCTTGAATTCTGCACTGGAATGCACTATCTGTAATGGTTTCAAAGACAGCAACTCACTCTTTGTTGAAGGAAGGCTAATCTACATTTTCCATACAGAAAATATATTTTGGGGAGCTGTGATGCAGTCTTCCTCATGCTACCCAGTCAGTGTGTCACTGCATCCAAACTGCAGGAGAACAAATATGAGTCAACTGCACAGGGACGGCACAGTTTCATCTTTGTATGCATTCACTCCTGTGCTTCCTACTGAGACCTCCATCAAATGCACCAGTTAGTACCAGTTGTGTTGCTGATTTTCTAATCAGCTTTTTTTCATACTGGCAGGGAAAGGCTTTTTGAGATAGAAGGTGCTGATACAAACATAAAAGCCAGGTAAGCTGGCAAAAGGAGATCTGCAGTCACAGAGTTAGAGCTACAGTACATTGCAGGTATAAAAGAAATGTCCTTCTGCATTCTGGTGATACAGTTCAGCCATGTATAGATGTTTACATTATGAAGGAAATTATCATCATATGTTGGAAAACATTACTACACAAGTGCAAGCAATGCAATGTGATGTAAAGTAAAAAATTCATGCATTTCTTATTTTATAATGAGAGAAAATATTTTACTATGCACAGGGTGCTTATCTGTTAAAAACACTAAGATGAGGTAATAACATGTATTTTGCAAATAATCTTTTAACTCTGCTTATTTATTTTATATTTTTTCTCTATCTGCATGTCCATTTTCTAGATTATAGGAGAATATTTTTGACATGCTGAGTACTAGGACAAACCCATTTCACTCTTCAAAACAGGACAAAAGTGGACTTCGACTCATACATATGTGGAAAATAATTAATTTTGCATCAGGTGCATAAGTACGTTGTCAGAGAAGCACGCTTTTAACAAAGTAAAAGTTATACTAAGTCTAGATGTGAAAATTCTCCAACTCCAAAACAGACTCTTAAGACCACACAACTTCAGTTTTTCATAACAAGCTGGATAAAAAGATAAGCTTCTAATAGTGCATTAGATTGCACCCATTCCAAATAAAATTGATACAGTCATTATGCTCTTTTCTCTTCTTTTTACTTTTTTTTTTGTCTTCATCTTTTAAATAGACTACAAAGCTTGTAAAGAATCTCAGCAGGATGCCAAATAATTTTAACCTAGTCCACCAAGATATCCATTGGAAACACAGTAGTAAGTATGGATTTTGAATTATAGATCAACAATTATCCAGACTCAAACTTATTTTCCTTGTTTTCTTCACTATTACTTAACTAGTCAAACCTTTATTTCTTTTATCAGTTACATATGGCTTTTTCTGGTGGTGTTACTTGTCTGCATTAGGTGGACACATATATAACAGCAACTAAAACTGGCACTCTGAAACAACTGCACTGAAAGCAAATAAATATATGAAAAAAAGTTCCCGAGCCCTTTTGTGTGGATGTAAGAGGGGTAGCAAGGAAGAGAGAAACCTGTGTACACTGTTGTGCATGTAATTCCCTCTTTCCTAAGATCTTAATCAGGCAGATGATTATTAATTTTTCTACAGTAGCAGTTCCATATTTGTAAATAATATTACAAACCCAAGTAATATGATGATTAAAAGAAAGAGCTTGATAAATAAAAAAACCCACATTATATTACTTTCTTATATAGAACATATACACATAATAGCACTTACTCTGTGCAAACTTAGGAGGATTGTCATTAACATCAGTGAGTGTAATTGTCACTGTTGTAGTTCCAGAGAGTCCACCCATATGTCCTCCCATGTCCTTGGCTTGGATGACCACAAAGTATTCTTCTTTGGCTTCTCTGTCCATGTTGGGAAGAGCTGTTTTAATTATAGCTACAATAATGGAGGGGAAAAAAGTCAGATACAGACCCAAATGCAGCTTTGCAGCTATTTTTACGGATGTGTGTAAATATTGGTATATATCTACTGGATAGAGAAATAAAATGATCTGCAGCATATCAAAATATAAGATGGCAGTGGACTAGCAGGAAGATATCTACAAGGTACAGTCCAATTAAAAATGGGACTAGATCCACTGCAAACTCCTACAGATTTCATGGACATCTAACAGAAGAAATAATGAAATAGTTTTTTCTTCTAAAACTTCTCCACCTGTGTCCTGGTTTGAGCTAAATAGAACTAATTTTCTATTTAGTGATTTTACTTTCAGCTCAGTCTCTTCTAAGTGGCTGAACTTGCTGAAAACTAGCAGCATGTTTTTTCCAGACAGTGTGAACTGATAATCTCAGGGCCACTGTCTCATCATGGGTGCCCTGTCTGCGCCTACGGGGGAAGAGTGGACCCAAAACTGACCAACGAGGTATTCCATCCCACATACGTCATACTCAGTGTAAAGCTGAGGGATCACGAGGGTCTCAACCCTTCCATCTTGGACCCTTCCTTCCTTCTTGATCTTACAATGGCCAAAGTCCGAGCAGAGCCTGCTGGTTCATCTGCCTCTGATCCTGATCCTTGTGTTCCTGCATCAGCTCCCACTGCCGCTGAGTTCAGTCTGGGACTTTTCCAGTGCCTTGCTCTGCAGATCCTCTGGTGACGTATTTGTCACTGGGGGGAGGGTGGGGGGAGGATTTTATATTGGTTTTGTATATATACTTGTACATATCTGTATATATTTCATTATTTTTCCTATTCACATTATTATCCTGTAGTATTAGTATCATTGTTTTATTAAATCTGTTAGTTTTATTTTCCAACCCATAAAGTCTCTCTCCCTTATTCTCTTTTCCCTCCTGGGGAGGGGAGAGAGCATCTGTCCAGGATTTAGTGGCCAGCCCAGTCCTAAACTACGACAACCTGTAATGTGCTATTGTATTCACAACATTCAGTATGGAAAGTGCAATACTAAATGTTTAATGGTAAATTTAAATGGTGTTCATCACAGTACAGTAATGCCCACCATAATAAAAACATAAAAAAATAACTAAAGGAGTACCACTAAATCCAGGAAAAAGAAATATAAATATTAAATGCTGTTAAATTATGGCATTTTTTTCTTCTAATCCTGTTTCAACATTCTGTTTTTATTTTTAAGCAATTTGTCTGTGAAAAGAGAGCGCAAAGTTGAAGTTAGTGTATTATCTTAGTGGTTAAGTGAAGTGTAAGAGTGCTGAGGGGAACTGAATCCACTGTTGCAGCAGTTCCTTTAAACCATGGCGCTTGAGGATTCTTATGAGGTAAAAAGAATCTCTCTTTTCATGGGCCTTCAGAGCTGAAGGACACAGTTTATGGGCAGACATTGACAGTAACTCACCAAGTGTTTGGAATTCATTAAAAAAAGAAGGTAAGAATTCTATATTGTACTATATATTTGTTAAGATTTGCATGTTGAATAGAGTGGCCAAATTCACACCCTGGATCATACATACCTGTTCCTGGGCCTGATCATACATTTCATTAGCTCTCACACTGTATATTTTTTTACCTGTTCTTTGTTAAGTATTGTCAGGACTTTTTAGACATCAATCAATACTTACTGCAAATCTGTTAGCTTTAATTTCTCTATTGGGACTAGCATAGCTGTGGATACTTCAAACAGCTCTTTTTTCTTTCACAAGGGATAGTTTCCATTAAATAAGCTTCATGGAAATGACACTGTGGCTGAAATGCTGAGATTATCTATTCATGTCAATAAAGAAAGGTTCCGTGTCTTCATCATTAATAGAGATGCACTTTAGTAAATTTTAGAATTCATTTATCTTTAATATTGTAATAGTAAAAATCTGATCACAGCTTCTTTTCTTGGCAGCATACAGTACCAAGCTAAGGTATAAGGCATTTAGTATAAAGCAATATGCTTGCTACATAAACCACCAAACATAACGTAATAGCAATCTTGTAACCTACACTTTTGTAAATTATTTCCATAAAATATTTCTGGTTTTTTTCTTACATATTTTATAAATATAATTCTTGATGAAAATGAAACCTCTATCTTATATCTGCCACTGCCAAGTCAGAGTAATCCCTTGGTCCCAAGGAACTCGATATGCAATCAGTGATTTTTCATTTCAACATGGGGTAAGTGGGGTTGGGAGCAGCAAGGCCAAGTGCACTGCAGTTAAAAGTGAGTTGGGAGCAGAGTGTGGAAACAGGGCAGACAGGAGCAGTGACCCCACCAACAAGGACCCAGACTGCAGAGTGGGCAGAGTGGCAAGCCAGGGCCCCTCTCGGATCCAGAAAGAGTGAACAAGGCTGAGCTGCAGTCTGATGATCACCCAGTGAGTCCACAGCAACAAGGCAGGTCTGAGGCCAGGCCAGGAAACCCAGCCGGAAAGTCTGGATCTGGGTCAGAACTGAGAAAGTACGAGACCAAGCACAGCTGGAGGTCAGCAGTAGTGTCTCAGACTAAAAGGAGCTTCCAATGAAAAGGAGGGGGAGCCCCTGCATGAACCTTTCTTCACAGCAGCTCATACCAGCAAAGAAGTTGACCTTGGATGCAGTCAGCTACACTTCTAAACTTAACCAAATAAACTCCTTGAAGGAGGTTGTGCTCAGGACCCTGACAAATACAGTGTAATCCAGTGCTTGTAAAACCAATGAAGCAGCCTTGAAGTACAACATGCACATAATTTAACTATTCTATTTCATCTATAGGAGGAGATATAAGTTACTCTGCAAAACATGGAAGAATATGCCTCTGTTAAATTTTTTGAATGAAAACAGTGGAACAGTAAAACCTAGAAGATAATAATAAACATTTCTCAGATGTGATAGGTGCAAAGTACATTCAGTAAAAGAACAGGGCCATTTCCTTCATAGCAGCCTGGGTAAGGAGAGTAAATGATTTTTATTTCTAAAAGCATTTGACAGTTGTGACTACTTTGGACTGATTATTTCACTATTTAGGAATAATGATGCATTCTGCAAGTAACTCTATTGTTATAACTGAGATGACTCTTAAAAAGGATGCTATGCAAATTAGTGTATGAGAATTTGGTCCACTTTTTTTTCACTAATAGAGCTGATTCAAAGATCAGTGAAAGCTCATTTCAATGTGTTTTGTATTAAACCTACGATAACCATTTCTCTATTATTATTTTTTAGGCAGAGTCTCCCTTGGTGGTTTTTTTGTTTGTTTGGTTGGTTGGTTTTTTTATTGTTGGTTATTTCTGGGGTTTTTTTAAGTCTAATATACATAGTTAAGTCTACCCTACACATGACTTATATAAGATGCCACATATTTTATTCTGCAGTTTCCTCTGAGACAAGTTAATTGTTTCAATAAAGTGATGTTTTTTCCTAGACATGTATTTTAATTTGTTTCTTAATGTCTATAACAGCCTAGCCCTTGTCTATGGTTTGGAAGATATCATGAAGATTAAATATCTTAAAAAGTGCCTTTATCAGAATTACAGTTTCTGACTTACGACATAAAAATGTTGGGTTTTTTATGTATAAAAATACAAACACAACCTGTTATTACAGTAGTTTTATACATATTTCTATCTGCTGTCCTCAGTCCATAAACCATTTGCCAGAAGAGTCAAAGACAAAGTCAAATTTCAATTTCAAACACAATAAAAAGCTAAAAAGAAGTTTACTGTTTAAATTACTATAAATGGAGCTGAATGTTTTTAAACATCAACTACATCCAAATTATACAGGCTGATTGCTACCACCAGTATTTCTACATTCAGAATCTCTAACATGGAGGTCAGTGAAAGAGAAATGAATCTCTTAGGAGACACATTAATAAACACAAAAAAGACAAATATAGACTAGAAGAGTTATGCATAGAGCATTTAAAGGTTATTTATTTGTTCATTTGCTTTATTCCCCAGTTCCCAGGCTGAGCTCACAGGAAGTACTGAAACTTTCAATCTATTTTTAGAAAACATTTCAGGCTTACCAAATACTGATATGCATAAAGCACACACCCCATTAACTCATTGAGCATTCAACCACCTGCTCTGCTTCAATTCAACACAGAAATAAATTGAGAAGAAAAGCATAATCACTTTCAACAAGCTGTGATGGATGAAAATGATATGTGCCAAACAGGAGGGTAGTTCAAAAGCAAGAGATGAGAATTACTGTAAACTAATGTAAAACAGGTAGACATTTGTTGGAAGATTGTATTCAGAACAGTTATCAATGGCTTACTGTCAAAGTGGATAGATGGATGAAGTGGTTCGTAGAGTTTGTTCTGCTTCTGGCATCATTTAATATTTCCTGAATTATGGAAGACAGGAAGAACCTATCAAGCCTTTCAGGTGACACAAAATTGGGAGCCATTGCAAGTACTGGAAGAACAGGATTAAAGTTCAAAACAATTTTGACAAATTGGGTAGTCTAAAGAAGCAGGATGCAACTCAATTTGGCAAGTAAAAAGTCTTTTATGTGGGTGAAACAACTTCACAATTACAACTGTGCAGATGACTCACAAGACAGAAAAGAATGTGGAGTCAAAATGGGCTGAATATGAGCCAACAGCATTTTGTTAGTAAAAATGCTCAAATATTTGCTGGTATATTAGCTAGTATGTTCTATGGAAGAACTGTGGAATAATCCTTCCAGTTCACTCATAGTAATAAGGCTGCAGCTGGAATGGTGTATCTCGTTTTAAAAAAAATTGGTTTATATATTTAGGGAAGTATAAGGAAAGACTTTACAACCAAGTATCAAAAAATTACAGGGAGCTACCCTCCTTTTCCACTGGGGAAAAGAGAATAAATGCTGTGCCTAAAATATAAACCACAAAATGGGTTTAAATTGCAGCAAGAGAGATTTCTGTTAAACATTAGGGGAATAGTTTCTAAAAGAGAAGGTAAGTACAGACAGAAGGCTGTCTGTAGAATTTGTAGTATTTCCATTATGGAAAGTATTTAAGAACCTATCAGACAAACATCTCTAGAGAATGAGAACAAGTAATTCTGATCCTTTTTTGGACTTGAGGTCCCTTCCTTCCATATTGTCTAAGATAAGGCTTTATCTCTACATTGTCTAAAGTATTTCACAAATCTTAGTCCTATAAAAACATTGAATGGACATGTAGTACAACCACTGAACAGATACTTGCATCATAATTTGGACACAAATACTCTGACTAAAGCTGGAAACATCAGGAAGTGGGTTAGAAGATAAAGAAATCAAGAAGTAATGTATTTGTAATCTATTTCTTCAAAGAATGAAAACACTCAGTATTGGAAGTACCTTTTTTTTTTCAGCTGAGTTGCTTTGCCTAAACAGCTATTGGTGTCACACTGCTCAACAGCAAATAAAACAGCTGCAGAATGGGATTTACTTTTACAGTGGTCCTAAATGCACACACTGAGCAATTTGCACAATCTGTCTCACAACTTGAATCAGTTAAAATGCACCCCTGTGGACTACTTTCGAAAACCTATTTGTAAGAATATACACTGTCTCAACACTGAAATAGATCAGGGGAAAAGATGCAATATGTCAGAGGCTATAGCTGATGAAGAGGAAGAAGAGAAACAAAATGAACAATAGAAATAAGGATCTGGTTTTCACTTCTCATGTTTCATCTTTTTAAGGATATCTTTATGGTAATGCTATAAAACTACAAATAATAATAACTGAAAACATGGAATGAAACCAAGCAGGCACTATGCAAAATTGGAATCTGGCCCTGAAAAGCCTTTCTTAAGCATCTCATTCATCTCACACATTTTGAGGAAGACTTCTTGCTATTTCAGCTTGCATACTTTGGAACTTTTCCTTCTTCATTTTAGAAAAGCCAAGTAACTGCTTTGATCTTCCTTCCATGCTAAAATCTTGGTGGAAATTCTTATTAAATGTAAGTTATTTAGGACCAAAACTCCTGAAAAATCAATCTTGTAATTTCTTCAGGCACCTGTGAGATGCATTCTTTGTATTCCCATGAAGAACACTGACTTCAGTGATGTTTTAGCAGTCCATAAAAAAGTTCACTTTGGAGATCTGTGGAAAACCCATAACATAACTTCTAAAAAATGAATAGATCATAACTACTTTTCTTGAAAATTTAAAAAAAAATCTAGTACTTTGATGATGTGATAGAGGCATACCAATCCACTATTTTTAATTCAATTTACCCTTCATAAAAATCATAATCTTTCTAACAAAAATTATCATCAAATATTCTGATTTCTTATTTAGTTCTAATGCCTTGGAATTTTACATATCTGCAGTCTCTAGTAAAGCTGGCTAACTTTCTAGAAAAATTATCAGTAACAGGAGTTGTCTGAACTACATTCAGATGTAGATACATTTCAAATCAAATACGTTAGCCACAGTAAAAATAATCACAAAGTGAGGAAATAAATGAAATGTTATACCACTTTGTGTGGAGTGATTCTGCACCATTTCTGTATTTTTAAGAGAGAAGTTAACAGTGTATATATTTTATCATCATGGCTTGGTTTAAATTGTATTAGGAAGATGGCACTGCCTTCCTTTCTGTTAAAGCGTGAGATGAAGGTTGAATATTGTTTTATTAATTCTGTTTCTTGTGTAACCTCCAATATACTGTATTTTCTTTTTCAGTCCGTAGTACTTCCATGTTGGTGTTTTCTGATCTTGCTTTCATTCTGAAAGGTTGCCATTGTGTGTAAGTTAACAGCACATATCTCTCACTATATGTATTCTGTTTGAAGAATATTGTATAGGATAACACCTATTACAATACTGCTTTCCTAATTCAGATTAACTTGTATCTCGGTTAAACAGTATGGGTAAAAAGCTTTCATCTTTACTTACCAGCCATTCTCTTTCTCTGGGACCAAGTTTCACTGGCATTACAAAAGGATCACCCTCTCAGCAACTGAGAATGAATGCAGTAAATAAACAATCTGCATTGCATTTATGACCTTGCTTCCTTAGGATTTTATTTGTAATGATCCTCTAATATCTATAATTATACTAGACACTTTACAGAAAGTAACTGTGAATTCTTTTTCAGATGCTTTCCAAATCAAGCTGTGTAATTCAAATTTCCTCTCTCTAATTCAGTCTCTTGAAGCGCAATATTATTTAGATACATAGCCCCTGTTTTCCTCCCCAGCATGAAGAAAATGGGTAAGTCCTAACTATCTCATTAGCTTTCTAAAATGATAGAGGTATTGCTCTGAAATGCAAGAAACATGTGTGGTATCAGCTTTTTTGTTATTCCTATTATTAGATAAACTCTAGAAGCAGAAATCCCTTTTTTTCAAATGCCAATCTGTCTTGATCTCAAGTCACCCATCTTTACCAACTACACACCTTCATAGCTGTTTTCAAACATCTCTACAGTGATTTTATACTTCCTTTATTAATCAGAAAAGACAGCTCTTGCAGCTGCTGAAGGACCCAATCCTACATGCATTATCTATAATAGCTGCACTTTATACTTCCAAGCAAAAAGCAAGAACTGGAGGATTGACCCTCGGGTCCACAGCACTAGCTGTTTGTCAGTACAACTCACTCTCCTAATGGGCTGTCACCAAGACAACTCTCAGGATCACCAGAGAATTTCTGTACAAACACCTTACTGCAACTCCAAAGGTTGCTCAGTGTACTTAGTCCACAATTACTAGAAAAGGCGTACACTAGTTTGAAAATATACTCTATTTTCAGCATGGTGACGAACTGCATCAAAAGCTGTCAAGACGCAGCTGAAGCTGCTGTATCAAGAAGCGACCATGTATATAATCTGGAAATCCTTGCACGTGCTGGAGTCGATTCTGCTACCCTGGGAAAGTTGCTGTCTGGCCCGCATGGACCTACTTTCTCTATGCTCCTGCACACACTTGCCTTCTCCTCTAGGAAAGGAGTTCCTACATCTCACTTCTAAGACAGAATAACATCTACCTATCCCACTTCATGCCTCTTAAAATTATTTCAGTTAAAAGATTAGTTAACTTTAACTAAATCTGCAGTAATTGGCAAGGATATCACAGCAGCACTAGTTAGAATATTAGCTGGAAAGCAGCAGTTCAACCCAGGCTCTGACTAATGTCAAACAAGTTATTTCTCTACACTAATCCCATGAGCGCTTGAATCTAAACTATTTAGAAACTGAACTATTTAGAAAGGCTCTGTTGAACAGGAGTTAGTTCTCTTCCCAGCAGCTCATTACTTTCCCCTTACAGTTGCAGATTACTTCCTGTACCAAAACTGTTTTCCCATCTCTCTCTAGTTTGAAAATGCTACCATGTCATTTTATCATGAGTAATTACAGAAACAGTCCCTGCGCATCTCTTTTATTAACACCTCTCAAATATTTGTGCAGTGATTTCATATCCTCCTTTAATCACCTCTTATCCAGTTTATACAAATTAAATGTTATATTTTTCATTATAAGTAATATTCTTCTTACCTTAGCTACTGTGCTTTGAACTTTCTTTAGTATTTTAGTAGTCATTTTTATGATGATGGGTCTCATCAGTACTACATGCAATATTCTGAGGGCAGCTTGTGCTATCATTGATATGCACCATTACTAATAAACTGTACATTAACTAGATAGAATAAATAGTCTGTAAAATCACTAAAATGTCTGTAACTCAAAAGTTGCTTTCATTTATCCTCTCACTACCTTACCTGTTTTTCTTCAGCTGAACTGTATTTCAAGGTCTGGATGAAGGAAGATAATAAAGACTGTAAATTAAAATAAAAGATTAAGACCTGACTTCTGCTGAATGTCATTTTCATTCCTCCTAGGCCTACTTATTTATGTTCTGATTTCAGAACCACACGATGTTGCAAGTTCAACACTGTGGTCCAGAGAGGGCTGTATACTAAATCATTAAAGGTCTGTTGATTAAAACATGTCCACTTTCACATGGAAATTAAAGCTAGAAAAAAGATCAACATTCACTCTCCAAAGAACTATTTATATTCTATTAGAAGAGTCTTCAGTTATCTAGGACTCCTAACTCTTGTATTCATCTTGGCTTTACTAAATTGAACTTTGACTTTGTACCAAATGACCACATCCAAGATGGCAGTGTTTAAAATCTATTCTTTTTCATATATACTAAGGGTTTATGCTTGAATAATACAGTGTGTTTTCCAGTGCAGTAGGGTGTTTGGTGCAATTTGCCTTGTTCATGTAACTATACTTCATGTATGTGTAGGAGTGACAGTAAGTTCATGTGAAATGTAAATAAGTCAGACACAGCTGAAAAAGTATTTTCTCTGCCATTCCTATATTGTAAAACACAATGTCACTTCATATTATGTTCCATTATGATAATCTTATTTTAGAGCTGACAGTCGTGATTTAATATACTTGAAAAAGCTTAAAAGTGGAAAGTGTACTTTAGCTACTTTTAGCAGTCTTAAGGAATCCCTTTCCTCAGCATTTTTATGTCATCATTTGGATTGTGAGATAATACATACAAGTTGTATACCTTTATAAATAATACACACTTGTCAGGAAACCTGACATGAGTCAGTCAGATGTAATGATAATTACTTACTGAATATATTTTAGTCTAAGGTGAATTTTGTTACTAATCTGATGTCATCACATTGTAGGTTTAGCCTCTGATAGAAAATCTGAATCTGTATCTTTGTAATGTATTACTTATGTTTACTCTTTATCCCATAAACCAGTGGTGAAATTAAAATTCACCTATGAAAAATACTCAGAGTAAACCATCAAAAAAGCATTTACCCTAAGCCATATTCAGAGCACTGAATTAAAAATAACTTCTGAACTACCTTCTTTTGTGCATCTATAACTCGTACAGAAGAATTTACAAACTAGAACTTCAGAACTATATGCATTTTTCATCCAAGGTAATGGAAAAGTATTGGTTTATGGGTTACTTACCATACTTCAGTGCACTCAGCATTACAGAACTGTTTCAGCAAGGAGGTTGAGAGCAATGTCAGAGTTTCAACCAAGAGCCTGATTCAGATAAGGACTACACCTAGTTAATGTCAAGTTAGAAGGAACAGAAAAGCAGAAGAGTAAGCAACTGCTTTCCTCAGGTTTACTCTCAGATGTAGAAACCCTTTCTACCATAGACATAAAGCCATATCCTACTTCTTTGCTCCCTCTTTTTTTTTTTTTTTCAGAGTACTACAGAAGGAAAAGAAATCAGGTGGCATGACTGTGGTTACTTCTCACAGTCAGCTCTCAGCGTACCATTAAAACAAAGCAGCAAGGACAGACAATCTTTAGTTTGAGACAGGAAATTAGAAAAATTATAGGCAGTATAGACTATCTATGGCTGCCCTGGTGCCGGTAGCTGCACAGATCTAAATCTAGTCTTAATTTCTAATAAACACAGCTAATAAAGGCTAGTCATCTAGAAAAATATTAAGATGATGAGCTCTAAGTAACTATAATTTTGATAACATTTGATTCATTCCCACGAATGACAGAAAATATTTACATTCTGAAGTGGATCACTTTAACATAGTTCATTTCTTAAAACAGTGACTCCATGGTGGGAAAGACACAGTGCTGCATATGATATCTGTATTCAGAAACAATCCTGTTTCAAATGAATTGAAAAGGCTTTTAATTTAGCAGGGGCACTAATGAAACGTAACCACAGAGAAAATGTAGCTATACACACATCCACATCCTTTCCCCCACCAAAGAAACCCCAAACCCTAAAATACCTATCACACTTGGAGTATCAACTTCATGCTTGATTTGTTTTGGATAAGACACTACAATACCTGGCCGTTCTCCTTTAATTTGTATACTGTCATGATAGCACTCAAACACCTTCCCACATGAAAACTTGAAAGGTTTCCTGAGCACTACTTACAAACTTGTAAGATAATGTGTTCTTCTGGCCTAGTTACTAAGAGGAAACAAATTTTAGCTTTGATGGTTCACATTGTTAAGGTTGGAGAAATATAAACAAACAACCAAACATACTTTCTATTTGCTTTGGACATTTTCTTTTTGTTAAAATGCACCTTCCACTCGATCTGTCCATGGTAACAACACTGCTGTCCAAATTATACAGCTGCTGAATTAGTGTGCGTGTTTTATGCACCACTACCTATAAAAGGTGATATATACAGTGCCACAAGCTACTGTAAAATTGTAGCTATCTTAGCATAATACTATTGGCATTTTGAGACTGCATGTAACAACCCATAAAACTCTCTGGTAAGTAATAAACATTATCATATCCTTGCTCTAGAATTCCAGCATTACCAAGAAAATCTGCTGCATGGTTCTTTGCATTTTCTAAAATCAATACTTCTCTTCAGAAGAATCACAACTATAAGGCTTCTGGGTTTTCAAGCAACCTTTTTCACCCTGTGTAATAAGCGGCTGCAGTTTCTACATGACCACAGGCATTTGCTTTTCTTAATGTCTACACTTTTATGTATACTTGCTGTTTACATAACCTAAACAAATGTATGCTGGAGGGATCTACTCAGTTTAACATTTAGTATGGCTAAGATTTCTCTAAGCGAATGAAGAGGCATCTCAGACACAAGAACAAATTCTGCAAATTTTAAAACATTACAAGCAACGGATAATTCATAGAAACAACTGCATACCCTCCAGATTTAACAAACTATTGGGTGGGTAGCTGTAAGAGTAGTACAGTAGATACACTGCAGATAAAAGCCATTATGCAGAAATAACAAAGAAAAAGAAGACGGCCTCAGTACATAAACTCATACAGTTGTAATGATTTATAGAAGAACATAACTGATGTTCTCCACAGATTTAGAAAAATGAGGAATCTGAAACCACTTATTCATTCAGAAGCAGCTCCATAATATGAAGCCACTTACTCAGGAACTGTGGCAAAGCTACAGCTTTATTATTAAACTCTCTTTTAAAATGAACATGTAATTTTCATGGTAACTGAACTTCCACTCAAAAGAATATTTGTAACTGGAAATGAAGGTAGGAGGGGGATTTTAATGCTAGTGATACAGGAGAAAAATCATGATTTTCAGGTTCACCAAAAAGCTTTGGAGTTTTTCCTGGCTTTCATGATAACAGAAATCACTTTCCTAGGTAATGAATAGTTGCTTCATTGGATTAAGCACAAGGTTTTAATGCAGTACAAATACTAAACCTGAGTAAAATTAAATAATCTGAAAAAGAACTCTTACATTTGTAATATTTTCTTTTAGGCTATTTTGTGTGAAAGAAGTGAAAAATTTTCCGTGTAGGTGGAGTGCTACACCTGCTAAAGCACTAACTTTCTCTAGTAGAAACTGAGAAAGAGCCTACAGCTAATCCTACTCTAATTATGACAACTAACTCAAGTCATTACTGCATGCGATGATTTGTAATATTAAAGAAAACCAAATCATATAGTTTGATACTTGATGGTCAGGGGTCTGTTCAGAGTCACATTTCCACATGACTTGTGAGAAATCAGCCAGTATGAACTAAGGTGCTTCACTAATACTCCCTTGACACACTTATTTTGAAACAAGCTACTGTTTTTCCATTGTGCTGTACTAAAGTTATTTTTTTGTAAAACTCTATTTTACATGCAGCATAAATAATGAATCACATTTCAGAGATTGTTTTCATGCTGAGGATACCTGTCCTTCACCCAGAAGAAAATACCTCAATGGATTAATCCATTATCTTATTAATATTTACCAGCCTACACTATTTGCCTAAAGACCTGGCAAATTAGGGCACCTTTAGGAAAGGGAAATAATTTTTCCCATGTAATCTCACCAGAAAGAGTTAAAGAATTTCCAGATTTTAAAGAGTCTAAGTGTACTCTGTTTAATGCTGGTGAAAAAGTTTAGCACACTTGATCTATCAAAAGCATCCTTTAATTATTTTTCCTAGCTTTTATTTCACAATTCTGTTAATCTGCATGAGAACAATAATTTTTACTCCTTAATTTACTCCTTTATGGGGATATACATTCAGACATCTTCTTATATGCTTTAAAATTAGTTATAGTTTTCTTCTCCTTAGGAGATCTCAGCTGCTTGACTTACAGTGATTAAAATCTGCTTCTAGTAACAGGTGAAAGAATATAAGAAATAATACCAAAACACTTTAAAAAAACACTTCTCAAACATAAATAAATGAATTTGCTGTAAGTACGACATATGTACAGGAAACAAGAGGGAATGGATTTATTGACACTTCTTTCAGATTACTTTCAAGACTTTAAAACCACAGAGAAATAAAGTAATCCTCAACGCATACTAATAAAACTTCATCCCAACACTCAGTATCATGTTTGTTCTTTCCCCTCATCCACCCAATCAAGAAAGAAAAATATTTTTTAATGAAAACACATGATACATTCACTAAAATTCCCAAGTTAAACTGTACTTTCCTTACTGGAAATGCTTTAGTCTCATATTGAAAATTACATTATGCTCATTAAATCCCTCAGCCCAAGTCTTTCAAACCCGAATTAGTTATAAGTCATATGGCACTCCCACTACCTTTGATTTTGCTTCAGTAACTTCTGTAATGTTACCATTGCCATTACTTACATTATCATTAATACAGGTTTTTATTTGTCTTTTCACATGATCAGACTCTGCTATAATACAAGTGAGATGTGCTACAACTCAGTAATACTGACAGACGTCTACTTATGCTCCCTGTTTAAACATATTATATGAAATAGGTAAGAGGCACGGCCTCTTGTGTAAATATAAGCCAGGGATTCAAATTCAGTCACCTACCTGTATGTGGCTCAATAGAAAAGTAAGGCTGTCCTTCTAGAATGCTATAAACCAGTTTGGCACTATTTCCATAAACTGGATCATCCGCATCTGTAGCTGTGACTTTAGTAACAAAAGTGCCTAAATAAAAAGAATATATAAAATTAATGTTCACTAGAAATTTCCATAACTTATTCAAAACACAATTTGAAACAAAAATCAATTTCCTTGAAACTTCAAAGAAATTTGTGAGGTGTATGACAATAATAAAAGAAAAAAAACAGTAATAACTTAAAATTTTACTTGTGGAACACAAACAAAATATCTTCCTTCAAGATGATATATGCCAGCAGACTGAATTTCTGGGTAAAGGAAAAACCTTTTTAGTAACTGTATTATTTAAGGCTTCTTATTTAAAGCTACCTGATAAATCTGTGTAGACTTCAAGCATTTGCACAGGAATCATATCAAAGGGTACGAAATACAAGGTTACTAATTCAATATAATATATTGCATTGAAGATTTGTAGAATCACATTTGAAAGAACCTTGAAAAGTTACAGAGACTACATAGAAAAGCAATAATAAAAAGGTTGGTTTTTTTTTTCTTCTCTTGGCTTGCAGCTGTAAGAATGGTTTGATGTGGCCACAGTGACAGAGTGAGGACAACATCTATTGTCTCTGAAATGAGTCTCTGCCACTGAGGGGGCCATTGTCTAGCCAGTTACAAAATTCCATACTCTGTCCAAAAAAAAAAAAAAAAACCCAGAAGAAAAAATTAAGGAAATTGCCCTTTCCATTTCTGTAAAAAGCAAAATTGAATTAAATTCAGTAAGTTACATTAAGCTTGCTGAGGAGTCCTTTGTTTTTTGAATGACTAAAATATAATGATGACATTAATTAGGCTCACAATAAAGACAATATCTAGAGAGGGAGATAAAGCAAGAGTAAGAGAGAGGTTAAGGGCTGAATTATGGTTCTTATGCTCAGAAAGGAAAAGAATTACAGTGTCTACCCCCCTTTCTCGATATGACAATAAAAATAATCCCCCCTTCCCTCTCACACTTTGTGTGCTGCTGAATCCAAATCACACAACACTTCAGGACAGGAACAGTAAACTAGTGGGGGAGGAGATCCCTTTGGTATGGCCTTGCACTGTGCTCTCTTTTCTTCTTCCTCTGTATGGCAAGTTACTGTCACAGCTTTGGGCAATTTAGCGTGTTACAGTACATGCATATTATGTAGATGAATATTTGCATGTTTAGAGATGATTGGCATATCATCCAATGGCTTCTATTTCAGGCTTTCCCACCTGGCTGCTCTGAACATTAGGATGAGGCCAGTATGATTTGAGAGTGTCTAGAGGGATTGGTAACAACTCACTTAGGAAGCGGAAGTTCTGCGGTGTTTGAACCTGTAGAGGGTTTGCTGCCTGGGAAAAACTGGATAATGTCCAGGGAAGGGAATGCTGGTTGCAGAAATACATCTCACTAGAGAAAAAAAAAATACCTATGGCTTGTACTGGTCATTTATTTTGGCTACCAGTATAAATGTATCTGTTCTTAGAGGGGAAGAACATCAATGAAGGGAAGCAAATAATCCAAATTGTCTCACATACATTGTTGGTTCATCTTCTGTGACTCATACACCAGTTTGTTGTTCCTACAGCAAGCAACCTCTTAGCCAAGCTGTACCTCCCTCTCGCAGAATTCAGGCTCCACGATCCCAGCAGAACATATCCTGCAGTTCTCAGCTGCTGTCCCGTGTGTGATACCAAATATGAATGTAGAGGTCAGTGCTTTCTTCAATTGGATTCAAACAAATAGCAGGTGATGTACTAAGTTTCTGTGGGATTGGCTGCTATCATAAAATTTCTGTTTTGTGATCTCCTAAAGCAGACGAGGTTTGTGCAGAACATCATATAATGGGACAGGGCTGGAATAAGATAAGGCTCATCACAGAACAGTGAAAATTTTTGTGAGTATTTTATCTAGGCTGTTCCCTTTTGTTTCCATGATATACTTTATACACAAAGGAAAATAAAGAAATGAAACTGTTGACTTCCTGGAGATTATGTTTGATTTGCCTAGCTGGCTCTCATTTCAAAGGACTTCAGAAATAATTACATTGCTTATTTAGAAAGATTTGACATATAATGTCTATTCTTTTCTTATTTCACTTGAGAATGCCTGAAGAATTTATAGATATTTATTTTAAGATTTCAACTTAAATTGATATGCTGATTCTTTGATAAACGCATCCTTTATCCCAAGTGTTCATCAGACATTGAAGTTAAATACTCCTTAATAAAACAAGCAATCAGTGTCTAATACTGCTTCCAATCCTGATGCTCAACTCTCAAGATTTTTTCCTTACGATATAAAATAATTTAATCACTTACTGAGACTCCAGGTTTTTCTGAAATTTACACATACATTAAAAATACATACATAATAGTCAGTATTCCCATTCACTCATTATGAAAAATGCCAAACTCTTCTTTTTCTTTCCCTTACAGGTCACCTGAAGTGACTGTAATAAAACTAATAAAACTAATGAAGGGAATGGAAAAATAGAATACTCTCCCACCTCCTAGAAATCAATTTCTTACACTGCCAGTCTCTGCCACTCAGCACTTCATTTCTGACCATCATACACAGTTCTGAGAACGTCTCTTAAATTCACTAATTTTCTCCCCATATCTTATTGATGAAAATTGTTTATGAAAGATGTAAGCAATCATGAAACAGAAATTAAAGAAATTACTTCCACTATTGAAACTAGTTGAGCTTTTACATAGTTTAAGTTTTACCACCTTTAATTTGATTTTTTTTTTTTGTTTGTTTTATGCAATGAATCAAATCTTCTGCAGGTGTGAAACATTACCATGTTCACACTGACACTAAGTAGTATACAAAGGAGCAAACTCTGTCCTCTCTGCAGCTGCAGAGGATGTTGTTACATCAGTGCTGCTCTGGTTCCACTGCAAGATGTTAAGTGTCCAGAAAAAGGACACCTCTCTCACTCCCATAAGTGACAGAACCCTTTTCAACTAAGCATGAACAAAAGATCTGGAGAACTGAGAGACTCCTTAGGGTGAAAAGAAATGCAGAAGAAAGGAACTCACAGCCACCTTGGCTGTTAGTTAGGCAATCTCCCAAGCACAGCAGAACTCTCCATGCTTTGGTCTAGAGCTCTGGATTATCAATATTTTAGTAGGATTTTACTCCACTACAGACATTACAGTTATAAACTACATGCACATAAATATTTTTACATGCATAATGTGCTTACAGTTTTAAAGATACAAATTTTGCATTGTAAAAGCACTAAGAATGCAGGGAAGAACATTTATTAAGTAAATGCTCTTTGAAAAACAACATTCTGGGTTCTACCCAGAAAATAAACAGCTAAGCTTTCTGTTTGTGTTTAATTTTGACCACATTTGGCTTGTGTGTGTTTCTTCGTCAATGCTACAACAAACTAATTTAGCTTGAGACTATAAATTTGAAATGGTGCCATTTTTACAAGAAAGCCACTATTATAATCCAAGTCATTGTTGTCCTAATTACAATAATATAGCAGTTTTATATAATCTGGTCCAACAACATAATCACTGTTTCCCTTTTTCTTTATGCACCTAATATTGCCTTATGTAAAACAAACCCATTTTTTGATAGATGTGACAAATTTTAAGATGTTCAGTTGAAAAACTTTCTGCATTTTTGAGGTATATTTCCGCAATCCTAATGACCCTGTGATTAAATATGGACTGCAGTGATTCAACAGATTTTAATTAATGAACACTTCTAATGTGATTTAGCCACTAACCATTGCTGATTGTTTTACTCTGTTAGTGTCAGGTCCCATAGTTTCTCTTTGCAACAGGCTAGCAATCAGAGATGCAATTAACAATAAAAGTATTTTTATATGGGTAGGTAAGAAAGCCTGTGTTTGCTGGCAAACTAAGATTAAAAGCCATCATAAAAATAAGATATGTGTGCTCAGCTAGTGCTTTTCTGTTGTATTGCGTTTGTTTTTATGTGCAAGTCAGGGTATAGATCCTGCACATTAGTCAGAAAGAAAAATGCATACTCTGCCACAGGGAGTACAAAAGTTAATTTTTTGGTGTGGCAGTGAAATGTGTGTACAGAAAAAAATAAAAATCAAACTTGCATGTTCAAGAGAAGGTAACGCATAGTCAGTGCCAGAAATTTACATTAATCCATATTCAATGAAGCAACCATTTTGTTGAAAGATGTAATGTCTGGTGAAAATAAAGAGTGTGTCCATAATGTAACCCAGTGGCATCAGGTTTTCTCATCTTCCCCAGTGACTTCTGTTTTGGTTAGGGTTTGGTTGGTTGGTTGTTTTCAGCTTTGGGGTTTTGGTTTTTTTTTTCCTTTTCTGATGCTCTTTCTGGTCTCCCTCACTCCTTCTCTCCTACTCTTCCCAAATCTTGACAGGCTGAAATCTCCATTTCATTCAGAAATCCAATTACCAATCTGAGAGGGCATTAAAAGTATATTTGCATGAAAAAGACCTACTATTATTTATCAACTCTTTTGTTTTTCTAAGAGGATCACTATGCTTTAAAATCTCTAGCTAGACTTTGAGTTTGGCTGATAGCAGCCCTGCAGTCAGTAGTGGTCAAAGCAAAGCATTGTTTGTATTCAGCAGGTCAGATAAGCATTCCTTCCAAAATGAAGCCTTTTCTTCACTGTTCTTCTTTGCTATAATCTCACAGGTAGCATGACAGTTGTTGTCATGGTAACTATTTTTTTATTGAATAAAACTGCCATAATCTCATAAAAACCTGTATAACTTCTTGACATGTAAATTATTACTGCCTCAAAGCTGAAGAAACTTACTCTTGTTTTTCATTGTTGCTGATTTTTTTAAATACAAACCCACAGTTTTAAGCCTTATCATCCTGTATTATTCTATATGAGATAATTTCTAAATATAAAATCTGTGAATTAGAGATTTCACTAGCCACATAAAGAAAACATATGTGGAATAGAAATCTGTCTAATGCACTTCAGAACTTGTTAACATATGTGAAATACACACATAAAATATTATCATCAGTATTTTAAACCACATAAATCACATGTGTGTGCAGATATATGCACATATATATGTTGGTATGTTGTATGAGTTTTAGGGTTCTTTTGCAGATCATACGTTATTTCAACTTCTATCTTCTACATCAGTACTAGATTGTATTTTTGTTATCATTAATAGTAACTTTACTGCAAAATCTCTAAAAGCCCAAAAAAGGTCTCACAATCCAAGAAGGTCCTCTCCCCAAGGACTCCAAGAACTGAGTGCCAGGAAAGACAAATGCAGGCAGATAACTGAAGGGAGACAAGGAGATGACGAAATGACGTGACCCAACCTAGGAAGCAATGCTGTGAGCACATAGTGGTGGTGCTGCCTGACCTACCTGCTCTCAGGGCAGCGCAACTGCCCCACAGTGCCTATCGTGCGTAGGCATCATGGAAGGGTTTTAAGGACTGCTTTGAGAACAGATGGCAGAGGTCTTGTATGGGTTTTTGGTGAGATCTTCCCACACTTACCACACAGGTACTTGCTTTTTAAGTGTCCAGTAGACCCTTTGCAGCGATGAAAAAATAATGGAGGCGGAAGATGATAACCTAAGCAGTGGTAAAGGGGAGAGATATGGGCCAGAATGATCCACTAAAGGGACTAGCCAACCTATGCATGACATGCTAGAAAGACAGGAAGGCCAGAATGTATTCTACTATATCTACACACTATATCTACAGTAGAATTCTCTATAGTCCTTCTCTAGAGACATTCAAAACCTGCCTGGATGTGTTCCTATGGTATCTTCTCTAGGTGATCCTGTTCTAGCAGGGGGGTTGGACTGGATGATATTCAGAGCTCCCTTCCAATCCCTACCACTCTGTGATTCTGTGATACAGGCACTTCTCAAGGAAGAAATAAGAACAAAAATTTGTGTACTTTACAGATGTAATACAGATATGTGGGTGATGAGAACCATATAAATACATAGATAGATACAAGACTTCACTTAATCTTCTGCAAAGAGAAAAACAATAACAAAAGCTTCCTTACAATGAGAAATTGTACAAGGAGGAATAGGTCCCCAAGGGAAATAACAGAATCCTCCTCACTGAAGAGTTCATTCTATTGTGCAGGATGCTAGATAATGTATTCTAAGGGAAAACCCTAGAAAGACAGGAAGATTAACTAATAGGGCAATTTGTCTTTCCCAGCTGTAATTTATTTGACTCTAAGTAGTGAAATACTGTGATGCTGTCATGATCTTGTTTATGATGATTAAGGTAAGGAAGAAGGAAAAGAAGGTTATTCATAGAGCTCAGTTTTAGGCTCAACTGGCTAAATTATTAGACACCTAGTTGCACTACCTTTCTGCTCTATCCAATGGAGGAAGACAGAATTACTCTCGCATGGTATTCTTCCTTCTTCTTTGACTAGAGAGGAATTCTAATTAAATTAGCCAGCTAATGTGAATGCCTAAATCTCATGACTATTCTCTTAGGTGTACCTACTCAAAATAGGCCACACCAGTTTATAACACCAACTCTCCAGGAACCTCAAGTATGCAAACTGGCACACTAATATATAGGACAAGTACAAATCTTGCAAGACTTTTGGTTTCATTTACATTATTTTTCATATATATACACATACACAGCTGTGTGCACTTTTATACTTGCACAGACATTGTATACACTTTCTGAAATAAACTGCAACCAATACACTTAATATTCTTTTTTATATCTAATTTAAAATATTAGAGTAACAAAGCATTACCTGTTAGTTTTGCTAGTTTGCTTTGTATAAGCAGTCATATGTAATGTCACTGAAATGCACAGAAAAAGAGATTTGAGAACCCAGTACTCTACAGACATACAGTAGATGGCAGATAGTGCTCCAAAGAATTGATAGTCTAAACAAGAAGTTATAACACCTGAAAAATCTGGCTTAATATAGGCATGCAAAAGAATCAAATGAGAGCAGCTTCAACAGTAGGAAATAACCACTACAATAAATTATGAAATACCATGAAGGAAAATGCAATAAACTATTTCCTTCTTCCACCAGGAAAAAAATCTTTTCATATATCTCTGAGATACTAAGTCAGGTTTAGCTCCATAAGCAGAAGATTAATCTGGTTGTTTTTTCCCAATGTTACATATTTCTTAGTGCATTTTTTAGAATAGTTTAGAAAGTTAATGAAATCATTAAAAAATGTTAATATCATGCAGTATGTGTATGAGTCAAAATCTCTGAACAACTCAATATCCTACCACGTGTTTTTAGATTGCTCATGTGTCATTTTAAGGACTTTTTATAATGCAAAGGAAATAGGAAAAATATATTGTATGCAAATGTGTAACTGAAAAAGTATGAAAGGTGCTTGCTATGCATAGGAGAAAAATGCCTTCTGTACAGCCCACAGACAATGGAGCAAGCTGGCAGTCTTCAGCATTTCACAGCTGTATAATGAGGACTGTAGGAAGCATGGCTGTGAAATCTAATAAGCTGCATATTTTTATAATTTTTCTGCATAAACTAATTGTTTTAGAACTCAGATGCTGACTTTTTAACATGATCTTTTGGAAACAAAAAATGTTTTACATCAGAAATATATATATATAGATCTAGTGATACAGATAACTTTAGAAATCATCCTTGCTAATGTTACCTATTGCTTGGATTTAGCTTGTGTGAATCTAATGAGTAAGGACGCTGCCTATTCAGTTTTAAGGCTGGCAGTTCTTTCTTGCTACAACTTATAAGATGGTGCCATTAGAGAGCCTGCAGGTATTCCTTTATAAATTCCCCCGGATGGCTGTTTGCTAGGATTAGAATACAGCCGGTAACATCACAGGCAACAGTAGAAGGGTAAAATATATTTTATGTTTGGTTTAAAGAATTATGTTTTCTTTTCATGTAACTTTTTTCTTCTCCTTTAGATATCATCCTCACTATGGAATATTAATTGATATTTGTGAGAGATGTGGGAAATAGCTGTTCTTTTGTTCAGGACATTTTGAAAGACTGCTTGTCTCTAATCAATTGACTCTTTCATCAGCATCTATTCTGTGAGGTCCCCGGGCAAAGACACTAAAATTGGATGATCACTGTACACTATATTTCCAAGCAGAAAAAAAAAGAAGTACCATAAGGCTTGTTGATTTAGATGGAAGCTTCAAGTTATGCTCAGGTGTATTGTATAAAAATATAAATAAATAATAAACTAGCCCTGGCTGTTTACTGTGGAAATTCTTTCAATTATAACTTTCTGTTGTAAAAACAGAAAACGGCTGGTAGCCACTGCAGCTTTGATGCTCTGCTTGCTTTGTTTGGCAGAGTAAAGCCTATAATGCCAGCAACTGTATTCCAGGTCGGAAAAGCAGACTCTGAAATATTGTCCCCTCAGGCCACTGCGGAGCAAGCATATGGCAGCAGAGACCATTTGGCCCCCAGGGAAAGGGTACAGTTGAATCAGCTGCCCAGCAGTACTCTACTGGCTGATTCATGAGAAAGCTGTATTGACATCAGCTCTGCAGGCAATTGCTTATCTGTATTCATGAAGAAATGTTAAGTGCGGTAGATTCAGCAACTAAACAAAGACAGAGGTACCAGTTCAGGGCAGGGTAAGGAATGACCAGTGCTAGGAAAAAAAAAATCAGAATAGGATCTGAATCTCATTTTCCCAAATGTCAAGTGTGTCCATCAAAGAGACACCTAACACAGGCCATCAGAATTAATGGAGTTTGAGGAGTATTGGTCCCCAGTGTTCTAAAGCTTGATATAAGTTTTACTAACAAAAGTTTATGTGAAAATATTGCCACTCTGAATTTAATTTCTGAACTTTCTACCTCGTGGTTAGAACTTGTCTAGATTTCCCATAGCTGAAAAAAAGAGAGAATGCATTCCAGTTCATTTCTGTGGCATTTCACAGAGCCTCAGTCTGGCAAAAATATGTACTGGTCTACTTCTTCTCATCTCTTTGTTTTCCACTTAGGCATCATCCACTGGCCAGAAAATGGGCTTATCTCACAGGCATAGCTGATTTGAAAAATTAAATAGCCTGCATTCAAAGCCAAGAAAACATAAATATTACCACAGTTTTAAACATTTTTTTCTCCAAAATTTAAATTTGGGAAAATTCTGAAAAATTCTTGCTAAGAGTAGATTTAAACTTGTAACCAAAAGAGAACGTATCAGAAATCTGAGTTGAAGACTTATTTTCATATAGTCATAGAACAGAAATACGACAATTCATTTGATATGTACAAATGAAAGCAACCACAAAGAATTTCAGAAGCAGAATATCTGCAACAAGAACAAGATGTTTGTGACTGTAAGACAAGAATCATCTGGAAAAACAGCAGTAGGACAGATTCTTGTAATTACATAGGACTTGAGAAGCATGTACCTAAGACTGCCAGTATTTTCTTTGCTCTGCCCTCATATGATCAACATACAGCTATGTCTGTGTCTCTGTCCTCATCCTGTGGAACAGGAACATCACAGGAAGATGTATTCCTTTATATGGAGCTCCATAAGGACATATTACTTCAATTCTGACGCAAACAGTTTTTTCCTGAGAAGTTTATCTTCATTGTGTCTCATTTGCATGACATTCCTTCATGCAAATGGAACTTGTGTACAAAAATTGGAAAATCTGTGATAAATTGCTGACACTTAACAGAGAGGAGAAAAAGGCGGCATTTGTCTAAGAAACGACTACACATTAATAGCTCCATACTTTGCACAGGTAATTTAGGGCTTATTTCTAAGAACCAGACACTGTGATCAGAACCTGAACATACAAGTACTTGCTGCCATAGGTACGAAGCATTCTGAGCAATCCCACTGATCTTAGCAATTCTGTATAAAGTCAATGAACCAGCTTAGTACACTCAGGACAATACAGATTGGCACAAGTCAAGTGTCAGATTATAAACCCCTAAAGAGCAGTATCATAACTTCATCCATGGTCCTCAAGCTCCTCCTGGTTATTTAAGAACAATATAAAAAGATAATGTCATTTCAATCAGACCTCATGAGGAATGGAAAGTACAAAAATGATTGCATATACTCAGAAATATGTTTTTTCAAGGCTCAATAACAAGTCAAATTAAGGAGAAGACTGTCTTGGTTTCAAATACATCCTAACCAATTACTTAAGATTACTTACAACTTTGCTTTTGGAACCGTGTCTCGGTTATGCAGAATGTACAGAAGATTTTAAACACATGCACTAAATAAATCTCTCACGTAAAATGCTTTTCAGTACCACAGCTAGTGAATTTGATTATGCACAAAATGAACAAGTAGAGGAACAAGACAACACGAAGACATACATTTTCTAACATCTGTTACATTGTTGCCATATTTTACAACATCTGCTGGTTTTTTTCCTTAGCTTTTGCACTCCCTTTGTATTTACCCTTTGGGCTAATTTGTAGTTGACCTCAGCAATACAGTCCTTTTACTCTACAGTTTTGTGACAAAATATCATTGATTTAACAGTCATTCTCAGTGCCTTAAAAGTCAATGAATACACAGAAAAAACCCCAGTAAGACAGTGTGGTTGATCTTGATAACATTTCAGGTCAGGTTTTTATCACAACGTTTTAATTTATCAAGTTATGTTACCACTGTTCATATCACACATTGCATGTTGATTTCATATTCAGCAGATTTTGTCCTTTTGCAATTTGTGACTGGAAGAGAACTAGTATCTTTGGGAGAACTGGAAAGAAAAACTACACTGTGTACAGTGGGCTTTACTATACTTGGCTATACTAAATAACTCTGTTCTGCTTTCGCCAAAAAAAAACAAAAAAACAAAAAAACAAAACACAAAAGATTGAATGGTTTCTTATTTACAGTGGTGTAATCAAGGGCAAACTTTGATCCAAAGGAAAACATCGCTAAGTAGATGTGCTTGTGCCAAAACTGGAAACTGATATTCTGACTCAAGTGAAAGCCAATAAAGACCTTTTTCCCCTAGTAAACAGTTTTCATTGAGGCATTTAAGGACAAAAATATTATTCTAAGCTGTTTCACGTTGTCAGTATTCTCAGTGTTAAAGGCAAAAGTATTTCCAGAGCAACGGCGGACTGAATTCAAATGTATGTATTATACAAGGGGGTTTTTTTATGGCTGTCAGTGAATTTCTTAGTATTTGGATATTATTACAGTTTGACTGTTTACCTTAATTCAGGAAAACTATGAGAGAATTCTCTTCCCTTATGGCTTTTGTTCTTTTTCCATCTGTGTCCTTTTTTATTTCACCAACACATTTGTCACTCTTCTTCTGTCGTCTTCTGTCTTTCAACATGACACTAGCTGTCTAAACACTCTTGGCTTCACTAAGAAGAAAATCAAGAAATTTCACTCCTCATTTCTCTCCTGAAAAAAGATCCTGAAATAGCACTACTGGGAGACAATATCCAGCTTTTGCTCCCATTATCACCTCTGCAGTTTGCTTTCAGGGAATTAATGAATCTGTGTGTAGCTGAGAAGGCAACACAGAAACACAACATATTTGGGGGATGGGGGGGGAGGGGTGTTAATTTTCAACCCCCCCCCCCCCCCCCCCCCTTTTCTTTAAATAAGCTGCAGAACCAGATCCAATTACCCTCATGGATCTTCTAAGATTGTTCATTCATTTACGTAATTTGCCATCTTCATTGCAGGCATATATACAGAGCTCCTAGACAAATGGGAAAGAAAGAAATGAGTCATGGGGTTCTTCCTCCCAGAAGCTTAGCTGAATCTCTTTTTAAAAGGTTTTTACTGGGTTTCATTACCAGTGTGTCCCTTTACATCTAAAAGTGATTAAAGAAGATTTACAGACAAATTAAATTATTTCCTATTTGTGAAATGCAACACTGTTACACTGAAGTGATTCCACAGATTTCACTTTTTGATCTTTAATTCCTTAAGGAAATTAATATCAGAATTAAGATTAAAGTGCTCCATTTCAGCAAAGAACATATTCTCCATATACATTAACAGCTTAACACAAGCAAATTTATAATTTTGGAGTTAGGTAACAGGGCTTACTATGGCAGATTATATAGGAATTACCTAAAAAAATGAAAGGAGCACAAGCATGAAATAAGGGAAAATTCAATTTACATCTCAAAACTTTTTCTGGAATGTGCTTCTCTTTTTCCTCAAAGAGAAAAAAAAATAATTTCAAAATAACCATGAATACAGTGACGATACACACCACTCAGTACGTGTGTGGGTGTGTGTTCTGTGAAGACAGCTGAAAAGTGAGCATCGTTTCTACCGGAGATAACACAGTGTAATACCAATCGTCTTTGCACCAAGTAGTGGGAGAAAAGCCATGCAAATCCTTTTCTTTTGTTTTAGTAGAGAAGCAGGATTTTCCAGATATCACTGATATATAACACAAAAATTAAACAGGCTAGACCATGACCATATACATGAGATAATCTCATACAGTGACATGCACACATTCATACATATCACATACAGAAAGTGTGTATATACATTGCAGTGTTCACATCCCCACAGAGCATGATTCATGTTCTAGATATTCATGCAAAAATACCACTGACATTCATATGACACATCTCTTCTAGCAAGGAACATAAGATTCATATGTAATGTAGCTATTAGAAAAATGGCATTGTGTTAGAACCTCAACATTATATTACAGAACAATGTGACAGGCTAATGTGTTCATCTGCATTTTCTGCATTGCTTTCCACAGAGGTCCAAAAATAAAATGCCTTCTACTGCACCCTCATTACATAAGTACTATATACATATCTATATATAGCATATGAGCTCCTCTTCTGTTTCCGAGCAATCAAAATTGGAATGAGCATTTTGAGGAAAGAAGAGGTTTAGTAGCACTTTGTTTTATCCTGAGTAAGAATATTGTCTAGCAATGATGGTGTTGTAGAAATGTTAAGGTTGAAATTAGCTGTGGGTGGAGATCTCTTTATGTGGAATTAAGTAAGTGGATAATGGAAGTGAAATGCTCTCACTTTGGAAAAAAAAAATTCCTTGAACTCTGAAAGGAGACAAAAGTTTTCTTATAAACGTTATAAAAGAGTCAAAGTAACTTTAAGACAACAAAAAAAACTTTAAGGAAGTTAAAATAATTTACAGAACATCATTTACTGCAGCTTTTGAAGTTGCTACCTGTGGGTTAAAAGAGGAAGGCAGAAGAGAATAGTAAGAGCAACATTGGTGAAGGGGTAACATTCTTATCTTCAACTTTCCAGCCTTGAAATTTGGTTCCATCAGAGATTAAGACACAGACTTGACTGCACATGCTGCTTGACTTTATAGTCATTCATGACCCATGTAATGCAATTGCAAACATACTCTGAGTTTTGAAGTGAGAATTAGGGGTTTTGGTGGTGGTTTTTTTTTCACCAAAACAGCAGAAGCATATATTTGTGCTTCTTTAGAGAAATAGCTTGTAAAGATGCACTCCTAGGAACATCACGTAAAAGACATGCAAGGATCAAAGACCATAAAGGATAAATGTGCAATATGTGCAAAAAAATCAGTTCCTTTCACCAAAACTGACATCTATGTGCAAGCATTGGACATTTCTTCTACTATCTTCCATCTATAATCTTCTATTAAGCTTTCCCTGATAAAGTTTTATCTTTTAATTCATGTCTCATGCCCTTCCTTTACATTTTCTCCTCTCTTTCACCCTAACACTTTTCTCAGTTGTTTCATTTTCCCCTCTTTTGTTGTTTTACCTTTTATTCTCTTGCTCACAATGCACTTTTACTACACTTTAAACCTCATGTTAACCAGTTCACTAGATATTTATTCATTTTATCTTCTGACTTGTTTCCTGTGACGGCTTTTAGGTTTTAGGTTTTGTTTGTTTGCTTTTCCTCATCTTTTTTACAGTGAATAATCCTTGGGGAGGGGCTATGTCTTTACTAAGGACTATGAAAAGTGCTCACATGCACAGATATAAATTATTTTTATAGTAGACTTTGTGATCAGAAACCATCTTTTACTGCCTGCATGTATCTTCATTTACTTTTTTCCTGGAATACTGAACAAGTCTCATTCATGTAAGGATTAACTGCCTTCAGTTTCTCTTCTTCCTTATCCTACTCCATCCTTTTTTTTACTTACTTCTTTTTTTTCCAAATTTATTTTATTTGATTAAGCCATTTTCTTGCCTAAAGCTTTGCAAAAATATCTTCTGAAAACAGGTCCATAATATGATTGTGCTGTTGTATAATTAAAAGTAACTTAAAACATTAAACCTATGTTTTGATAAAAGAACTGACAGGCAGGCTTGAAACTTTCCATATCAGTTTCAGCACAAGCAATTCAATGCAAACAAGATATGAAAATCTTGGAGAAGTTGGAGAAGTGTTGATAAAAAAATGATGCCACAGGTATCACCATCTAGTCAACACCATGCTTACATTTGAAAATGATCTGGTACAACTCGTTGTACTGGATGTGAGTAAGAGGATGGTTCTGGCTTCTCACATTCCTCCTCTTTTTAACTAAGACAGAAAGGTGTATTTGAAACTTTCTGATAGAGTGCAGCTTTATTTTACAAAGTGCCTTGGCATTACTTCAATTGTCTTGTTTTGACAGATGTAAACATACACCTCTAAGTACATAGTTACATATTTTCAAACACAGAAAAAGGGACAAAGTATGCAAAAAAATTCTAATATATTAATCCATGAGGAAATAAATTCACACTAATCCAAAAAAATGAATAAATATAAGTAAAACGTATTAAGAAGATTATTTCCCGCTCCTTTCTTTTTCTCCCCTTTCACGCAGTTAATTTCCCTTTTCACCATCTTTGTCCACAGCTTTCTCTGTTTTCCCCTTCCATCTTCTGTGCAAATCCTACAGCTAATTAGTTAAGTCCACTCTAGAGTCTATCAATCAATTCCCAGACAGAGCATCTCTCATTTCAATGTTTTTGGCTGATTACAGTTGCACTTAGAACAAAACAAATAAGTATGTATCAACATGCTGCAAGTGTTACATCTGTGTATGAAAATACACAAACAGATAATTAAACATCAACAAAATATCAATAGGATTAGAGTGTCATGTTGGAACAAACCTTGATAAATCCTTCTGAATAACAATAACTACAGCATCATAAGTGGAATATAAATTTAGCCCATTAAGTGTTGTTGGACAAAGAAAGACACATTAATACATCTGTTAGTCATTTTCTTACTACTAAGGGACTATACTATTGTGCTGCAGATGAAAGATTTGGCCAAGAAGAGATTTGAAAATATGCAAATTAATGCTAACAACATAATAAATAACTTATTATTCATCAACAACTCAATGGCATACTGGCGTAGTTTAAACTGTGAGTAATCAAAGTTCATTGATGTTTAGACATACATACCTACAACAGACATTTCTGGAACCATGGCATGATACGGACCATCAACAAACTCTGGAGCATTGTCATTGATGTCTTGAACCTTAATAATGAATTCTGAAGGAGGCTCCAGAGGTTTGTTTGTGTCCCTGTCGACTGCTTGAGCTGTTAGAGTGTATTCAGCTTTTTCCTCACGGTCAAGCCTTTTCATTGCATGAATGTCTCCAGTCTTATCATTGATCACAAAGATTGTTCCAGCTCCATCTCCTGACAGAATATACTTGATTTTGCTGCTGCCAGGGTCCAGGTCTGTGTGTAACTGAAAGGAAAAAAAAGCATTTTAGAGTCAAAAATTACACACAGAATTTTTTTGCATTGGTCTAACTACACATTTTGTCAAACTGTTCGTTTGTACTTTACCCTTAGCACCAGTGATCCATACCTCAGCTTGAACAGACAAGGAGAGTAGGGATTTGTATGCATACCAATCAAAAAGGAATGTAATAGGCATAATTAGACTATCTATTTTAAAAGCAGCTGTTATATATAAGTCCTCATTCTAAAATGTAAATGTTTTCAGAACTATTATCAGCCAAAATGAACAAGTACAGAATGTCCTTAACCTATTAGATCAAAGGGTGAATGAAAGATTAACAATAACATATATTTTAATCTAGTTTATTATTTTTAGTTATTATTTTCGGCTTTTTTTTTGTAGGCTCAGAGCCAAGCACTAAATATCAGATTTTCTGCAATAATTTTTAACTTGCAAGGATGAGTGCACCAAGTGGTGGACCATATGTGTTAGTGTCAACACATTCAAAAATACAGGATAATAACTTAAATATACAGTAGTAGTGCTTTAAATTCTATTTACTAGTAAATCTAACAGACTCGATATAAACAATAAGAAGTAGTGAATTACACATCATTAAAAATGTAACTTGTGATTATATTTATCACTGCCTCACAAAAGATAACTAGGATAGCTGCAATATGACTTGCAACTACTACTAAACTTGTTCCTGTTTGCTCATTTTTGTGCAGACAGCTGAACAGAAATTGTTGCTGGTTATGCATTTTGCTCTTCAATTGATAGCAGTCATTTCTAGGACCAGGTAGCATTGTCATTTAATAGAAGAACCTGTATTAGGACATTAAAATAAGGTGTAGGAAAAACCCCTTGTAACACTGGCTACAGTCAAGCCACAAGTAGATTTTTATGTCATACCTCAAGTAGGCTTTGCAGGTTCTTCAGTAGGTAATTGGTCACATACAGTTACATCTGCAAATTAGATGTTCAGGAATAAGAGCTTAGAAAACTCGTTAGCAGCACTGAACAAAAAGGAATCTCAAATTGTTGCAGTGAGCACAGTGGGCAACAGCAGTCAGGTTTGATTTTCCAGCTGATCTAGTTTATTATACGTACAAAGTCTTGGGCCACCAGTGCATTCTCTGTTCTGCAATAATAGCAGAACTCCCACTGACTACAAGAGGTGTAAGTTCATCCTCTGTGTTTTGCTGGGTGACACATTATTACCACAACAGCTATTACCACACCTTTGTTTTGACAGCTTTTTAAAAGCACTTTATCTGTCTGTGAATACAAGTGACTTGATCCAGTTCACTCTTTCTACCCAAACCACACGAATATACAAATAGACATAAGTTCCAGCTGAGTCTTTTTTCCAAAAAACTCAACTCTACTTTTTTGTAGTTGCCATCAGCTTTTACTTGAGAAAAATCAGCATCATTTATGTTATGTTAATTTAACAGCACTCTCCTGTTAGTTGATACTGCAGTTTTGTCTCCTAAGAAAGATACATCAATACAACTTTTTTTTGTCTTAAAGATTATTGTTCTTATAAGCAGGATTATACTATATCTAGGTGTCAGCAACATAAAGAAGGAATATTTTCAGGATCCCAGAGCCTGTCAAGATCAACCCAGAAACTGTTTGTGTTTTAAACAGATTGTTTATACTTTAAGCATCTGTTTGATCCCTGAATAAAATCTATACATTAACAACATAGCATACAAAGGTTTTGGCAGAACATTCATGGCTGAATTGGAGTGATGTCATATTAAAACATTGTCTGACTCACACAACTCGGTAAAGCAATTGGGAACATCTCAGTTCATCCAACTACATAAAACCTTACAGTGAAAAAGTAATCTGAATTTCTAAAAGGGTACTGGCTGGATAAACTAGGTATCCCTTGCAGATAGTTGAGAATGCTCAAAGTTTCTCCAGTTCTCTAGTAAGTAGTAGAGGCTGTTAATATAATCTCTGATATAAGATGTACCCACATTATCTAACAGAAGCTATGGTTCATAAACCAGTTCTGGTATAAGTTATTGTGAAGCGTTAAAACCTTTCCAGTGCAAGTAATATACTAACAGTCAAAATGAAAAAAGTCTATGATTAGTGTTAATTGTTTCTTCTAATAAGTTAAAGTCCTTTGTATCAAAAGAAAGAAATACATGCTGCTGTTTGAAACACTATACAGTGAAGGCCTAATCATTCAACAGAAAGTGGAAGAGCTAGGAGCATTTTATAATCTTAAAGTTGAAATCGAGACTGATTACTGAAAATCAGGGGTTTTTACTCAAAGATTATTAATGGCAAAAATGACAGTAATTTTTTTTTTTAGTCCTTAATAAAAACAAGCCATAAATATGTCATTTACTGAAATAATGTACTTTTTATAGTGAGCATCCAGGCTGACAGATTAAAATATCTTTCCTAGGTTTTGGAGTTCTTACACTCTAATATAAAAATGCACTAAATGACCTATGAAAGAACAATTTTCCAAAATAATTTCATTATTTGGATTTGGGATTTAAACATCATCATCTACTCTCAAAGTTAAATCACAGAACTGAAGTGAAATTCTGAGTCAGAAAGCATATTATTTTTTACAAAGTAATATTTCCTCTCTTCTACCAGATATGAATGAAAATTTACAGCAATTGTCAAGCTTCAGCAAGCTGTGAACATGTGAGGGTTAAAGATCATTAAACACATAATTATATAGGGTCTAAGTGAATGATAGAGAGGCATAATGAATATGATAAATGAGTATTGGTTTCTGCTCAAAAAGCTTCAGTGTTGTAAATGTGAAACTGCTTTCCACACCTGTAGCTTTATTTGTTGCGCCTGTGCTTGAAAGCTGACCTCTTATATTTCAGAGAAATATCAAGACATGTAACAAGAATTTCAGTTTTAAAAAGGAGACATCTATAGCTAGACCCTCTGTCCCACTATTAGACAGCATTCCAAAACAAACAGAAAAGCTTCTTTACTGGAAAACTTAATCATGCTCAGAGTGAGTCAAACTTGTCTGCTTTATGAGAGATTGCATTATTTAGAATTCAAAGGATGTGAAATCATCTTTGTCTATCACTGCCCTGCCTGTGGGACCATAAATGCAAACATCTCTCTCCCTTAAAGTAGAAGATGCAACCCCATCACCAAATTTGTGCCTGGATTAATGGTGATGCAGATGCCCTATATTGATACCCTACTAAAGGCACCCATACAGCCTTAGCACAGGTCTGATCCTAAAAAATTAACTTCATTCAAAATGAATGACCTGAACACCTCAGTTTCTAATGATTATTAATTTCTTTGCTATTCTATGTTTTAATACAGATGATAACTAAAGAAGTCAGTATTAATGCTAGCAGTACACACAGTTAGTACAAAACTAACATTATTTTCACTAATAATGAATGCCTAGCTACAAGTATTGCCAACACACTATTCAAATACATAACGTATATTTATAGTCTCTGATGTACACACACACATTACAAACATGCATAATTACAATCAATGCGAGAGAAATTGCAGAGCTGAAACTTATTCAAAGAGCCTCTGTATTCTGTAGATGTAAAAATACTACTCCACAGTAAAAAACAAATACATGAGCATGTATTTGATATTAAATTTTCCTATTCCATAGGTATTTTTTCATTATATTTCAAACAATATTTTCTTAACAAATACTTGGTTCAAAGCAATGTATGCAGCCAAGGACTTGATGTATCCACGAAGGCTGCAAAAGCTGCAAGCTAGGCTTGTGAAGTTCTTTTGCAGTTTTGAGGACACACAGATTTATGAGTCTCTTCTGCAGATGGAAACTGTCTCAACCTGTTCTCAGTCAGCTACCTGGCAAATCAATGGTAGTCACAACAACAGCTTGCCCAGCACAATGAATTTCATGTTCGAGCTGTGTGTCCACCATCAGGAAAGTACATCATGAACTTGGGTCTGGTCCACACCCAGAATCAGCAGAAAGCTGCTGAATGGCCTTTGTAGTAGGATTGGGCACTTTGAGTCCTCTCCAGGTGTACTGCTGATGCACAAAATGATATAGACTAGCCCGTAAGGAGACGCATCATCAAAGGGAGGATTTGTAATCCCGATTTCCTCATATTAGTAAAAAAGCATAAATATATCAATAATTCATATGAGACGGGAAATCTAGATATTATGAAAACGGTCCTGGAAATTTTTAATTAAGAAAAGAGAAGGCAGCATTATGCAGTCAAGTTTTTATTTGAGTTTGTTAGAAAGTAATTAATTCATCCCCATGTAATTACAAGGGAATTACCCTGTACTTGTTTCAAGGGAAAATCTGCCCTTAAATCTTCATTTTAAAATTTGCATAATTCCTCTCCTTCCTAACTCTGGAATCTTTTTCAAGGGATTAACTAGTGTATGACTGATTTTCACCTGATGTTACACAGGTACAAGCACACAACACACCAACACTATTCTAATGCTTTGGGTTTTTCTATTTTTTTGCCTGTGCCTTGCAATAAAATTCCTCACTTATGAGGAAGACCTGATTTAATGAACTTAGAGACAGAATTCACAGCTTTTATGGCTCTTCTCCAAAACTGCGGGGTTCTATGAAGCTCTAGCTCATTCTGTGAAAGTATGGAAAGATTTTAGTGACTTTTGCAATCATTTATATATATCAATGCTTTCACAAACTATAATGCACCCTACTCATCGTGTTTCTTTATGTGACTAGACAGTGCTTTTTTTTTCTAAAAATAACAATCATATGTGTTACAAAAGATTTTTTGTGCATATTGTTGATGTGTTCTGACACATAATGGACAATGAGCATGTTTACTGATAAAGTAAACATTTTTAAAAAATCATTCAGAATTAAGCTACTATAGATAGGTTCAATTCATTTGCAAGTACCACAATTAATAAAGTGAATGTAATTTCCATTTAATAGAATCTTTCATTTTCTTCATGGATAGGCTGATCCCATCTCTAGTAATGGGAATTATAGCTGTACATTGGGTGAGATGAAAACCAAATATTCTGCATTATTATTCAGAGTAATGACAAATTGGGGCACAGACTTGATGTACCTGACATAATGTCAGTACTTGGAACACTTTCAGAAAGGAAACAGACATGTCCATGGATGACAAAGGTTTCATTTAAGATATGAGAATCATGTAACTTGAAGCCTCTGGAGTAACTGTCAAAAGACATTACTGCTCACACTTCTCAGCTGCAGTTTCAGAATCATATTCAAAGAGAATTAAAACAATAATATCCTAACACTTTCATTTAAAAGTGTAATCTCTGCTTTTGTCTGCCTCAGTTTCCTACCATGTAATTTGAATATCTTTGATTCCAGATGGCTTCTTTTATGTTTCTGTTTATTCTTTGCTACTGTTTTTTTATTCTATTTGATTTGCTAATTTTGTCTCTGTTTATATTCCTACTGCAACTGTGCACAAACTGCTTTTCATTGCTTACCTTTCGGTATCATTTTATAATACCCTAGAGTGAACTGTTGTTTAAAAACTGAAGACAAGTTTAGGATCTAACAATCTGTTCTAATTCACTGATTATGACCAACAGATGCAAGAAAAGAGCTTAGGAATACGATTGAATCTTGGAAAAAACATCTAGACCATAGGACTACGATTCCTACCCATTCCTAGACAGCTCTATACATTTAGCTCCAGTTAATCACAGTATTAAATTTTAATTAGATTTGTTATGTACTGCCAATGTTGTTTTGCAGAAGTTGTTCCCCCTGTCATGGGAACTCCCTAAGAGGGAGGAAACCACGCCCCCAGATACAAAGTCTTCCCCAGATCCACAATCGCATATTCATCCTTAGTTGATGGCAACAAAGACAAGGTAATTTGTTTCTACTTTTTGTTATCTCCATTCCAGTGCAGTCTCAGGTTGAATTTTCTGTATCTATTTCTTATATACCTTTCCTCTTCTGAATCCTTATGTTAAGGCAGATGATAGCTAAGGCTTTCAGTTTTCCCGGTTCTGGCCTTGGCTCTTTCCATTTGGGAATACCATCTGTCTTTCCTTCTGTCCTGAGAACACCGCCACCACACATGACCTGTGTCCCACCGCAGCTTGGACTGCTGCCGTTAGTCACTGCTTTCTGTAGCTATTTAACGCCCAAGTGTCCTGTGACAAGTGGCCTCAGATGGCTGGCACCTCTTTGTAGTTGGCTTTCTGCCTGGCTTGGAGTTCATGTAACTATTTCTGAATCCAGACTGCTGTTCTTCCTCGTGTTCCAGCAGACACCACTCTCGTAAAAAGGTCTTGATTTTATTAACCCAACTGTTTATGATATTTGGAAACATGCAATGGAATTGTGTCATATTGCCAAAAAGGAATCCTTTCCCGTCTCATTTAATTCTGCATTATTTCATCTATTGCGCACTGTGGTTTACCACAGGAGATCTAAAAGCCTGTACAGACAACCTCAAAAACTGCATGCAGTTTTAGTTTTGTAAAACATATGTCATTTTCTGTGTCTTTACAGGGGAAAAAAAAAAGTATTTGTCTGACATCCCCTACTGTTTGGGGTCAAGCACAGATATTAACAATTCCAGTGCTTCAGGCATTATAATTAACAGTGGCTCCTGCACTTGTCACTCTTTTCCCAACTCAGTGAAATAGCAGTAAAGTAATTTACTCCCATCTCCATCTTGCCAGTCTTGGACATAAACTACGCTGTACTTTCTACTACTTGTAAGACTGTGGAGCCTCCAAACATTACTTCAGAAGGCTGTTCCCTTTTGGCTGACAATTTCTACCGCCAGCAGTGCCTGTCTTGCCACTCCATCCTCAACAGAGACAAAAGATAGGGAAGGCTGTAAAAAAATAAGCCATGGTAATTTCTCATTCAACATGCTAGCCATAAGTCTGGCAGCTCCTATATATCAAATCCTACTCTTTTGTTCCTTTAATCATCATCATAATCTTATTCACACTGTTCCGAGCTTTTCTACTACATTGTTTGAGCTGTATTTTTTTCTTTCCTCTTTAAAAGCTTATTGTAACTTGCTAGGCTTCCTTCTCAGGCACAGACTACAGTGCACTTGAGCACTAAGACCTCTTCGTGTTTTTGAAATGATTTTCTCAAGTGAATGTCAGAGCAATATCTTATAATACCTACTCTTAGGATTGCAGAAGAGGAATAAAAAAAAGTTAATTACTACATACCCACAGCAGTAATTTGAAGGCTGCTTACAAAATCTGTCAAAGTAGACAAGCTATAGCCCAGATCAGTGAAGGCAGAAAAAAGTACAATAGGCCAGTGTGGTCAAAGGTGACAGGATACTTCCATTTATTTAAACATATTTAAGTTGTCATGATTTTACAATACTTCAAGGCTCTGCTTTCAGCTGCTTTCACCACCCTGGCTTCTGATCATGCTTCACTCACAATGATTAGGAGGATCCCAGTGATAATGTATTTAAGCCGTCTTCCTTCTTAATCAAAGAATTTCAAATTCATGTGGAATGCCTTCTGTTATTTAATAATATTTAATAAAACAAACCTGACAATATTAAAATACCTTTTTTTGAGGGTAATTTTTCAAACTTAAGATGACTGCTTAGCATACTTCAGTGTCTAACATAAGTAAGTAAGTACTGTCTAAAACCACATAATATGTAAAGCTGGCAGTGCAAATAGAAAGCTCTTTTCTAGCAATTGGCTGTCAAACATCTACAGTGCAGAAATATAAACATCAGGTACGCAGCCAGCTTCGAGCTAAAACTGAAAACTGTTGAGAAGGTAACTGAGTGAAATAAAAAGAACCGAAAAATAACATTATGAGTATTTACATACTGATCATCTTATAAACTATCTGCTCACAGATGATAATATAACTTATTTTTAGGGTACTTATACTAACCTGTGAACTGTACACATGTGTACAGTATAAATCTTTTCTTACTAAAAATCAGGCAGAATCACAGAATGTTGGGAGTTGGAAGAAACCTCGAAAGGTCATCCAGTCCAACTCCCCTGCCAGAGCAGGAAATATTTTTCGAGTTACTTGGAATGTAAAAATAAACACAGCTAGGAAATGCTACAAAGCAAATTCCTTATGAGATGTCACACAAAACTCAGAGTTCCTCAGAGTTACTATGTTTGCAGTTACATAGTAATATCAAAATGTCATACATCAGAATAAATAGATACAACATGAGGATAATTTGATTATTTTGATCCATTTTCTTGCAGTTATATGTTTATTAGGGATTACTCATGCAGAATTGTAAGTAATTCAGAAGAATATGGTTGAAACTAGTTATTTTGATTTCACGCAGTTTCACAAGAAATCATTTACCACATCACTTGTGTGGCTTTCAAAGCTTCCTAATGTAATTTCCCATGCATTTCCACTAAGTCATGTGTTCCTGTGAATTTCTTACAAACTGACTTGAAAAGGTTATGTGTCCCATAATGTGATCAATCTGCAATACCATTAAATTTGAAATATTTCTCAAACCACTAGAGATAGACCACAGCTTGTGTCTTTGTCAATGCTTTTCTGGAAGAACTGACAGAGAAGTGCACAGAGAACATTACACATAGACAATATTAAATATGCAGAAATACACAACTGTGCCTACTCCAGAAGGGTTTGATATTTAGTAATGTATCACCTCCAATTCTCTAGCAACTTGTATGGAGTCCTGCAGTCCCCTTCTCAGTACATATGGAGTCTAAAGTCTCAGTGACAATTACCACTTTTTTTTGCACATCAGATAACCCGACCTGTTTCCAAGGAGGAAAAAATAGCAGTTCTATGATTATAAGTCTAGGCACTGTTTGGAGTATTTATGTCATTTGCTGTAAACACCTAACCTACCTGTGATTCAAAACACGTAAAATTTGGGGTCAATGTCCCATCAGAAAAGAAACTCTGGCTCAGCATAAATGCAGACAAATTGTGTACAAATCAGTATCACAAAAGCTGCAAGTGTGTAACATATGTCAATCTCAAAACAGCCAGAATCCATACAGGCTTAGCAGTGATTTAGTATAGACCTTTATCCAAATCATCTGAGCTCATGGTGAAGCCTACTGTGGGAGGCTGCGGGAGACATCTGTACTAATTTAATGATGGTTGAATCACTGTTGGTTTTCTCTACCCACACAAGCTTGGTAGTGCTCATATCACTCTGTGAGCACACAACAGCCAAAACCCCATATGGTCCTCTCTCCATTCTGCTGTTCTTTGCATTTCTCTACCAGGACATTCTTCTTAGAAAGGAGAGGTGACCAGCTAGCCTCCACTAATACCTTTTGGGGTGGTGAGCAGCACAGAAGATGCACATTACACACTAAACTGAAAAGGCAAAGAAACATATCTTGGTTCCTCAGGACCTCTTGTCAGATGATACATGTATTCCTCCTCCTTCAAAGAACTGAACATTACATTGTGCACTAGAGAACGTAATGGCTATAAACTGAGGGAAAGGAGGGGAAACAGCTGCATAAGGGAGATCCCTGAAGATGTCCAAGGACTTGGCTAAGGTTTCTCCAATAATATGAGTTCAAGTACTTATTGGAAGGGCTCTGAAATAAAAAAAGGAGAAAAAATAAACCACTTTTAAAAAATGAGAAAGAGGTACAAATTGAGAACTGAAGTTTTTAAATTACCCAAATGATGCCCTAGATACAAGAATGACACAAAATCCAAACATCTTATGTATATTCCTGCTATTTAGCTGAAAGAACTCTACTGAGAGAACCAAATGACAGCTGGTTCGCTGACAACTGCAGAGTCAGTACTCATCTATAAATAATGATTATTAATCACTTGTATTACAATAACACATAGAGGTCTTTGTTGACACAAGGGCTCTGTTATACTGTATGCTGCAACCTTCACTTGAGCTGATTTCAGTGTCCCCTGCTTATGGTGAAATATCAACTGTTTTTTCCCCTCTCCCCTTTCTCTGAAAAAGAGACAAGGAAGAATGAACACAGAATACAAAATTTTAGAAATGAGTTTCTGAGACATTGGTTGATGTCTACAATTACCACCTATGAATTCAGTATGGCTCAAAGTAATGGAAATAATGGGGCTGATTTCTTGCATAAATTTCTAGTCCTCAGATGGTTATTTTTTAATGTGAATGGATCTGATATAAAACTGACAAACCCAGTAGGATTCTTTGTCTCAAATTTCAAGGGACACTGGACAAAACTCCTTATTCGAAATATTTATAGAGTTATAAAGAAATACGCAGAACCCAAAATACCCCACCCCCCAAAAAAACCCCACCACCCTCACAACTGACATCTAGTTATTCAAATTATGACTCCATACTTTATAGTCCAATTAAATTGAGTATTTACCATTAGACTACAAATTTATTTTTTATATTTTTCTGATAATTAATAGATCAGGTGTAACTGTCTTCTTTCATACAAAACAGATAAATAATGAAATTATCAATTCTCTAACTATGAGATAATAAAGTGCTGAAAATAGCAAGACCCTTAAGTAAAGTAAAATATTTGAGATTATTTTTCAAGTCGGTAAAGTTTCCTTTTCACATTCACTCAGGATACAGGAGATGAAATATTCTGTTTGCCTATGGAGATGGGATCATTTGGTATGTAAATGGACATTGATGACAAAGTTAACTGAAAAGATAATCTGCTGTGTGATGTTCTTCCATAAAATATTAGCAGTATAAATGCACTGTTGCTTATTTCTGCTATGGGTATTCTGATACAAAAACTGATAAACATATCTTGTCTTATCAAATGTTAACTCCTTTTTGACACAAATTGGGATTATGGCCAGTCAAAAATCACAATCACAGCATGATTAAATCAAACTTTTTTTCCATTCATATTGAAAATTCAAAGCCCTGTTAAATACGTCACTAATGACCACAATTGATTTCTGAGTTTGTATATGTCTATCAGCTGGACCATAGTTCCCTGTCTCAGCTATGCCAGCTTCACTAATAGGCAGCTTTTCTCAGAAAGACAGAAGCACACAGGACAAAAATGCTTGGAGCCATAATTTTCTCCAGTCTGGTGCATAACTGCTTCTGATTATACAGAATCAGTGTTAGCGAGGTGGCTAAACAGGGAAACTCCATGGGTTCTCCAGACTCCCTTTTTTTTTCCGCATGTGCAATGAGAAAGTATGACATAGTGGGAGAACAGGCTCAAACATTATTTTCAATTAAAAATAATTAGTCTGAATATAACTCTGTCCTTCTAACCAGCACAAAGCCCAGGCAATATCAACCTGCCGAAGAGAAAACACAGAGCAATTTTGGGGGACTGCAACACTTGCATTTCCTATAATAGGATAGAAATTCATAAGAAAAGCAAAGTCCCTGAGCAAGCTATATATTCTGCTTTTGTTTCACATATTATTGATATGCAGGTTTAACAAATAGTTCCAAGTCTGTGAAAGAATCCAGGAAGGATGAAAAATTCTTATGTTTGTCAATTGTTATGAATAGGTCATGAACGGCCCCTTACAGATTAATCACATTCATGGATATTACAGTATATATAAGTATTGCTAGAAATCACCATTTAAAGATTCAGCTCCACTTCTTGATTCGTAAATACTGTGGATTTCTTAAAGACCTGTAACTTTAAACCTTTATATGCTGTTTGCCAGTAAGGTCAGTCTCTGCTCAGTCCAGTTCCAACAGTTTAGATTAATACCACATTAATTCCAACCATCCTCTACACTTGAACAGAATGTATATTTGTAAGACAGAATGGAAGATAGTAGTGATGTTATGTTACACTCAGTGTACTTGCTCTTTATACCTTAAAAAAGAACTTCAGTATAAGAGTTAAATAGTTAAGTGTCTGACATCTGTCCTTTACCAGTAAAAAGGAAGGAGGTTATGGAGATTATGTGATGGATCATAGAAAAAATGTGAAAAGACTGTAAAAAGCACCCATCTAAAGTATGCTACATCGTCACAAATAAAAAAAGTCCTCACATTGCAGCCTTCTTCAATCTGCTGAGATATAGTTCCAAAGGGATAGTGGTAGCGAAAGTGAAAAAAATAATCAGCCAGTTTAGAGGATGAAAACAAGCAAGAAATAGAAATACCTAGAGTAAACAAAAGGGAAAGCAGAAAGAAACAAAATTAAGTAAATACCAAGCATATGGCTCCTAAAAAAACACATAGAAAAAAGTTACATGAATGTTAGGCAATTTAAATCTTGCCATAGAAAACGATGCTGAGAATATTTAACTTCCAGATGCAAGTTTATTGATTACAAGATGGTTGAGGTTGGGATTTTTGTTACAAAAAACCAAACAACAGCCTTACAAATACCTACAGAAAATATGAAAAAGCCCCCAACAATCTATGTATGCTTGTGATAATATTCACTTTAAGGGTTACCTGGAGAATTTTACATTTGATAAATGCTTTCTCCTTTCCTTTTCCTGCTCTTGTTTACAAATAACTGGATTTCTAAGCCTGCATGGAGAAACACTGGAGAAGCAGTCCCTCACCGTCAAAGGGATGGGGGATTTGCTTGTCGGGAAGAAGATCTTCCAAGAAATCTGCATGAGAAAAATTAGAAGACAGTTGAAATCAAGGAGAATGCAAGGAATTACATTTCTGAAAGGTGGGCCACAAGTTGTTTGCAAAGATAACAATAGCTTCTTTGACTGCAGATGATAGCCAAATGAATGGATACAGAATATGAGATCAATAGAAAGGCTCTGAGTTTATTTCCACTCCCCACCCCCCCAGAAGTAATACCTGATTTGGATCCCATTATATTCAGTAGTAAGTGTATTTCTCTGCGGAGAATACTTCCAAACCTTATTTATGCTGCCTGGAATCTTACTGCCAAGCTCATTTTTCCTCACTCCCTGTGGCTAAAGCTCTCTTCTGGCCTGGTTCTCTTCCAGAAGTGACACTTTATATTGATAGCCCAGGCAAAGAGAGTCATCATCAAACTGGCCGTGTCACTCAGCCCCGGGGTGCAATACCAAGAGTGATCACACATCCTGATCCACCAGCAATTCACTCGGAGCTTTGCACAAACCAGAGATAACCTTTTATTTGTCTTTCTGCAATCAAGGTAATGTTATCATCATCTAAATATTAGTACATGGACATCATGTACTTTACTCCACAATCTGAACGCATCACCACAGCAACTGAATGAGTATCATCACACCATTGCAAACCAAAATTTTTTTTCTTCCCATTCTGCTGATGGGGAAACAAATTCACAGAAATAAAGAGGACCAATATTCAGAACAAACTGAGCAGTTGAAGGTCCTAAGGACAGCGGCTTGAGACCACTAAGAAGCCACAAACACAACCTTACCTTTGTATCTGCATATGGTTTTACACCCGTATGTTTCTGGACAAGAATAATTATTCAGGAAACAAGTACAGGTTTTGGAAAAGACCAATGGGGTATTTTTTCTGAACATTTTCTGACCAGAATGCATCTATGTTATTTTACATTCATTGTAAAAAGCTTTTTAGGCCTGTATATGCATTAATTTAATTTTTTTATAGTACTTAGCTTTTTAGTATGTTCAAAATGTAAACAAAATTATTCTTTCTAAATTAATGTTATTTGTTATCGTATTAGTGCTTCCTTTTTCATATAGTAAAAATGCCATGCCTAGCTCAAAACATTTTTTGATATTCCAAAAATCTATATTTAGAGCGACACAGAAGTATCTTTTCTCCCCAACTGTACAAAACTGCGTATGAAATGAAAATCCGTTACTCATTTCAGAGGCAGCACTCAACTTCTAGAATTAAATTCTTGTTTGCTTTAAAAGTAAAACCATGGCTGCCTATACAAATCCTCCAATTAAACCTTTACTTCAAACAAAAATAAAGCCATTTCATTCCTTTTGTTTATCATAATTTAATTATTTTCCTTATTGGAACCAGCTTTATTCTAATGTTTTAGTGTTTTATGCTATGACTCATTCTGTAGATATTAGAACAGCTTTCTGCTATGCTCGACTTTCACAGCATCCCAAACATAATCAAAACATATTTGCTGTGATTATATTTCAGCGCATACAGATCAACATATATTTTGCTCTTAGGTATAGAATCCCTATTGTTTGTGTAATTATTATGAAGAAATAATGCAAATGAGCCTGCTGGAGACAATTATTGGACTTTCCCTTTAACTTTATAATGTTCTAAACAGGAATTGGCATTCCACTCAGGGGTGGACAGCAAACACTCATTTTATTGAATGCTTTAAAGACTTCAAATTAACAGAAGCTAAGCATCCATTGAAATCATTCATCTAGTACATATTAATATCTCTAAAATAAGATTTTAGATTATGCTCTAGAATTACACGGATCAAGATACCTCTGATCAGTATATCTTAACAAACAAAATTAAGTACTGTGCTTTGGAGAAAAAGGACATCACATCCATGACTTGGCAGCAGCCTGTACAATTTGAATAAGTAATCACAGCAGGACAAGTTAAGACTGGAGTAAAATCCACATTTATAGTACCTGCTTAGAGCACTTCCTAACTTGTGTAGGATATAGAAAGACCTTTAAATTATTTACAATTTTTTTTGTACTTTGCAATGAAAAGCATTGAACTATATCACAGAACGATAAACATCACATACTATGTTCTGCTAAATTATTTCCCTCTCATTTTCTGTGACAGAGTTCCCTTCCAGCTACTTAAAAATCCACAATCAACACAGAGAAATCTCACCTGTGAGGACAGTTATCTCCCCCAGTAAACAATCCCTATTCATCACACAGATATGTTGTCATAGTCCAAAAGAAGATGGAGGCACAAGGCTGCAGAAGCCCACCTCTGAAACGGACAGGCACAACCAACTCCTACCACTACCACAACTGGCAGTATTTAGAGACAGGGAAGTGCCAGGGTTGTCTCACAGTGTCAAAGCCTCAGATGTTCAGTCAAACCAATCTCTCAATTTTTGCTTTCTCCTCCTTTATTTTCTAGTGTGCCTTTTCTTTCCACTATATGAGGTACTGTGCATAAAATAACATCCTGCTGCTTTATCTAATAGTAATCTAAAATTTTAGTTGACTACTTTGCTGACTAGGATGTGCAAACCATCTGCATCAAAGGAAAACATGACAGGGGCCATTCCAGATGAATGATCCCTTAGAAAGGGTCACCACTGGTGCCATCTGATTGATCTCCAAGTTACAGGTAGTGCCCTGAACTTAGTCTCTGCTTTGCTCTCATCAGCCCATGCTGAGTCCACAAACACTACAGGGAATCAATTTGTTTATTTTTTCCAGGGATCAGAAAATTCTATTTTCAAAACAGGTTTTCATCTTATCTAGGATATACTACTAAGAAGAAAGTCAAGTTTTCATAAATAGTAAGTATCACACAGGAGCCTGATAAAACTTAAACTAAGGTGAAATGTCAATGCATAGGCATGTCTGAAAGCTGATGGACTGAGCGTTAGGAAAGGAAAAGACATGATTAGATCCCATATCTTCTTAGCTTTTCAACAGTCTCTTCCTAATTATTTCTTCCTGTTTATCTTTCACGGATCATAACTTGGCCAAGGGATTTTGGAATAGAAGTTTTGATGCGCAAACCCAATCATTCTTGTGCACAGCCCTTTATGTTACTGCTTTCAATATGTTTTACTAGCAAATTATTTAGGTTGGGTTTGCTCTGTCTTTTGGAAATCTCCAGTCCTAATTTTTGAGGCTTGCTTTGAAATGATATATTTGTGATGCAGTCCATATTTTTTCCCTTTCAAAAGTGCAATCAAAAGAAAGTCTAGCACGTCTCCTTGGAATGTGCCATGATGTCTAGCTGAAACACATTCTAGCAAAAATGGAGATACAAACAAAACAAAACCCAATTAAAAAATAAAAAAGCTGGTTTTATCTGTGCTGCACTAGCAGGCTCTCCCATTATTTCAAATGCACAAATGTACTTGGATGTCTCATTATGCTGTGTAGTAGCAATTTTTTGTCTATTCTTATGCTGAACAGAAAACTAATGTTATAATTATTCCAATATTCTAAGAATCTTCCCAAATGCTAAAATTGAGCAAATTGACAAAGTTATTCTTTGATGCTAAATTTTGATTTATATTTAAGTGTTGGTTTTCTTTCTTTTCTTTTAAGCAAAGGAATGGGGGAAGAACTCAAATTGCATTTGTTCACATGGAAAGAAAAAGCATTCTTGAGAAAACTAAAATTCAAGGTCTTTGATAAGTTTATTTTGTTTTGTAGCTCCTTGTATTATAAAAATGGAAAGGACTTTTTACTTGATGCATATCTAAACTCCTTCAAGTTCTGTAGCACACGAGTTTGAATTAAGTTAGTATTATTTTTTGAAAGGCTAAGAAATGCAACCACGGTTTAGCTCTGTTCAACCAAGTAGTGTCTGTGCTTTGAACTGACAGAAGCCTTTAAGTGCAAAAGCTTAGATAAACTGATAAAGATGAAACCAGCCACATCTGCTGTTACTTAGATCCTATTCAGTTCAGCCCTATCATACCACGAATCTCAGATATTCTTGCACACTTTAAAACAGTATTACTGTGAAGTAGCAAATAATAAGCTTGCATTGATAATGAAATCTCAGACAGAAAAAGAAAAACAACCAAAAGATTATTTCTTGGTTTCTGCTCCCCCAGGATGTAAACTGTTACCACCACAATAAAGTCATTATTGCAAATTAAAATTACCAAACAATTTTACCGAGTTATTAATTAGAAATTTTGCCTTTAACGTGGAATGAGCTTTCCATAAAGCTAACTGGAACAGGAAAGCAACACTTTTTACACATTACCTTGTTGTTACATTACATTTGGCTAAGATCAAGAAGTTTGGCTGACTTAAAAGCTATGTTCAGGAAAAAAAGCGACAGCAGCATTACCCTATATTCAGTCCTCCCTATACACAAACTCAGATGAAATATGGAATGTGGGCTCCTACAAACTACAGTTTATTTTGCAAGAAAAAGCAGATTGTTGGGTCCTGTTCCCCTAGCCCTGAATTTGACAGTCACTGGAATTAAATACGCTGGCCAGATACCTTATTTTTAGAGACCTTAAAAGCTGCCTGTGCACAATACTAGAAAATAAGTGGAATAGGAAATGCTATGTTTATGCCACCTGAGGATTCCCAAACACCAGGGTAATCAGGACAGAAATGAATCCACATCACCATACTGGCCCATTGTGGCCAAATCAGTTGAGTAAATGTATATTAGCAATCTGTCTGGCATAACATAGTCCAGCTGCATTTTACCCTCTTCATGGACACAAATGAACAATATAAACTCCTTTTGTAATTGGCCCTGCCGTGCCCTTACCAAAGTCAATGCAACTCTGGAGTGCTAACAAGTTTTGTGACAGCTTTTAATTAAAACAAATAAACAATGGGCTTAAAATGTGAACTACAAAAAAAATCCATTGAAGTAATTCCATGTTGGTTAAACTTTTTTCTACGAGGCCACCAAAAGCACACAGGTAATTTAGTATTTCAAACTGATTTTGCAAATAGATTAGCTGTTAATATAAAGTTGTTAAGCAAATAATTTCAGGAGAAAACCATTCTGGAATACAGTCATGGGAGGAGGTCACATATGCAAAACTAAGCTTTGCCCAATTGATTTCTAATTATAAAAACAGAGGCTCTAGAGTTTGTGGTTAATAGTCCTTTCCCTTTAGGCTGAAAATATAAACATACAAATACACATAAAAAGCTTCTCATTGTTTTAGTAAGCAAGTATGCGTTCTGGCACTGCTTGGCTTAGAATGAATCAGACGATGCCTCACTGAAGACCATCTATGGAATTAAGTCTACAATGCTTCACTGATGGCCAGCTGTGATACAGCAAATTGTTCCTTATAATAAAAGCTACAATAATGTCTGTTTGGGGAAAAAAAAAGCCATGGGCACATTCTACAAGGGCTGAATAAATTTAAATGCCAATATTGTATAATTACATAATTTTATGTTTCCCTTTGTAAAAAGACAGTGGCTAAGAATTTAATATATTGAATTCATTCATTCCACGGCACCAAGTTTAGACTGTCAGGACATCCAAGTCTCTTGTCTCATTTCATCTCTGCATGAAATTGGACAATTTCTGGGATGAAAGAAAGCCAAATAGTATAGTTCCATTTATTAAGTGTGTTCCACATAAGGATGCTTTCTGAGTACATTCTGCACCTTCACCATAGAGTAAAGTGGCATGAAGGCGAGTATGCTTTGTCTATAAGAGAAACAAATTAGGAAAATCTTTAGCTAATATGTGATGCACAAAGGCATTTGATTTTGAGGTCTACCTGCCTATTTTTTTACAACAGCTGTATTCAGTGACATGCATTGGATTTTAGAAATTGATGATTTCTTCTGAGTTCATAATTTGATAATGATAAAATGCTAGCATGTTCATAAACATTGCGAATCTTTTTCGTGGGGAATCTAAATTCTGTGCAGTTCTGTGTGATTACTCAAATAAGAAATTACTACTTCTCATGACAAGAAGAGAAGAATTTTGATCTATAGAACTTGTCATCTCCATCACTGATATTTACAAATGAATGCATCTAATGATTTGGCTGTTAGAAATGTCACCTCGTAATATTTGCTAAAACTTAGTCATCTTCATTATTTTCCTCTCTAAAGCTGTGAAAAAAGTTCACAAGAAAATTACATTTTAAAAAGAAAAATATTTTCTTAATAAATTATTACTTTTTGTAGTGGGCTTGATTTTCTGCTGCATTATTCCACTTGCACATCTAGGAGAGTCAGCAAAGCAAAGATGACACTTCTTAAAGAAACCAGTTTTTCCTTGCTCTGCTCCAGTCTCCTTATCACCCATTCAAAATTACACAAAGTAATCTGGAAAACTGTGCCACAAATTCAGTAGCATATATGTGAGTAACAGGTTTTTAATCATGTATTGCTAGTAGACCAGCTTGCAAGCCAGCAGTCAAATTTTGTGGTGGCATCACCCACAGATGTTTCAGAGAAAGTGAGACACACGGAGTTGTCAACCCACTGTGAATCAATTTATTCATTCTCACCAACTCTCCAGTCAATTCCATCCTTCAAGGTGCAAATTAAAAATACAGATGTATTCTCTGAAAAGCTTTCAAGAGTCAGCTTTTTAAAAGGAAGTTAAGAGCCCATTGGCTGTCATCCAGAGTAGTATCATTATAACACTGGACGAATAATTCTGCAGGGACCTATATCCCCAACATTGAAGTGAACTTTTGTAACATGTTTATATCACTTATGATGTCTCTGCAGACCTAAAGTCCTAAGACTTCACAGCCACAGCCAAGACCTGGAAAAACGCCTTTCGAATTTCAGCCACTTCTACCCCAAGTGGAAAGTGTAAAACTCTAAGACTATGTCATTATCTTAAACTGGGTATTTAACAGTGTTAGTACTGGGGACTAAAATTTGGAGGACAGCAACTACCCAAGACCACTGCATGAATGAGAAGAAACTTTAATACTTTTTAGCTATGCACAACAGTGAGATGTCTTGCACTGATTCAAGATATATTCCATCTGCAATGAGCTGGAATAGAATCAGAGAATATCAGAAGTTGGAAGGGACCTCAAAAGCTCATCCAGTCCAACCCCCCTGCCAGAGCAGGATCACCCAGACCAGGTCACACAGGAACACGTCCAGGCAGGTTTTGAATGTCTGCAGAGAAGGAGACTCCACAACCTCTCTGGGCAGCCTGGGCCATGTTCTGTCACTCTCACAGTGAAAAAGTTTTGCCTTATGTTCAGGTTGAACCTCCTATGCTCTAGCTTGCACCCATTGCCCCTTGTCCTGGCATTGGACATCACAGAGCAGAGCCTGGCTCCTTCCTCCTGACACTCGCCTTTTACAAATTTATAAACATTAATGAGGTCACCCCTCAGTCTCCTCTGCTCCAAGCTAAAGAGACCCAGCTCCCTCAGCCGCTCCGCATAAGGCAGATGCTACACTCTGTCCATCATCTTTGTGGCTCTGCGCTGGACTCTCTCCAGCAGTTCCTGTCCTTCTTGAACTGAGGGGCCAGAACTGGACACAATATTCCAGATGTGGTCTCACTAGGGCAGAGTAGAGGGAAAGGAGACCCTCTCTGACCTACACCCGCCCCTTCTGATACAGCCCAGGATGGCATTGGCCTTCTTGGCCACAAGGGCACAGTGCTGGCTCATGGTCATCCTGCTGGCCACCAGGACCCCCAGGTCCCTTTCCCCTGTGCTGCTCCCCAACAGGTCAGTCCCCAACCTATACTGGTACATGGGGTTGTTCTTTCCCAGCTGCAAGACTCTACACTTGCCCTTGTTGTATTTCATTACATTTCTCCTCACTCAACCCTCCAGCCTGTCCAGATCTCACTGAATGGTAGCACAGACTTCTGGCATGTCAGCCACTCCTCCCAGTTTTGTGTTCTCAGCAAACTTGCTGACAGTGCATTCTGTTCCCTCGTCCAGGTCGTTGATGAATATATTGAATAGTACTGGTCCCAGTGCTGATCCCTGGAGGACTCCACTAGATACAGGCCTCCAACCAGGCTCCACAGGCCTCCAACTAGACTAAGGTAAAAGGAAACCAGAAGCTGAGTTAATAGAAGATATAATAAAGTTATTACAGGTCTGTAATGTGATGAAATAAACAGCAACATAGGATAAACAGTAGTATGTTACATCTATTGCCATGCTCTAAGCACTGCTAAGTGGAACTGTGTTCTTGTTACTTGTTTGTATTTGCTGTGAGAACTTGCACATGTCAACAGACAAATAAAACAAGGAAAGCCTGTCAGGTTTCTACTACCCTAATAGCGAAAGTTTTTTTTTAACATTGCAGAGTAATATTAATAATGGTACAATATTAGTTTGACTGATAGAAAGTAGAGTGAATTTACTTGCCTAATTATGCCTAACTTTGGCTTGACCATAAGCACTATGAAGAGCAGGCACATAACCCCAGTGGGCTGCTCTGCTGCTCTGAGTTTTCACTTGCAACATTGGTTTCTCTTGATAATGCATTTCTGAAGATGAAAGCAGAGAACTATGTAGGTAAGAAGCAGCAAAAAAAAAGGTTTGCTACTCTTTGTTATTTAGCTAAGTCTGCTTGGGGCAAAATATTTTATTCATTCATATGAATTCTTCTTTCTATTTAAACCTTACAAAACTGAAGTTGAAATAATAGCACCCAGAGTTCTGAAATATTATTATAGCTGGGAAAATATAATTTTCTACCAGTCACAATGGCAATTCTGTCTCCTTATTTTCCTAGTCACCCTTTATTTTATTATGCAGATAATAATGATCCATAGTTACATAAAAGTAAATATAAAAAAAAAAAGTAAAGTAAAAGCAGGAAAAGTAAAGCAGTACTTCAGAGAAGTAAGAAGACATACACATATACAGCTAACATGTTTATTATTGCCAGAGAATTCTTAACTTGCTCTTAACTAGCTGTAGAATAGTGAATCAACCAGGGTAAGCATCAGCCAAATCCAACCAAAGGAGGAAAACCAATGCATATGTATTTCATGTCATATATGGCACAAGAATGAACAGTATACTCTGACCAAGAGTCTTTCATGATTGATTGAAGAATATTTGCTACAAAGGCTTTAGGATGCTCCATGAATGACTGTTTCCTAAACAGCCTAAACAGAATTTCAATAGTATTTTTCAGATAGTATGAAATTGTTGCTATAAAACTAACTGCAAATGTACAGATTATATTTAAGCCATATTTTGAGAACAAAAAAGAAAAAAATAATTTAAAGGGGTAAGCTTTTATCCAAATTAATAGGGCAGTGCATGCAGCTGGTTGACTTACAGTTAACACAGTACTTTTCAGAGCTCTCAAGACACTTTGCTGATTGCTTGCTCAAGGCATATGGTTTGAATGAGCTGGGCAGTGCAGAGTACAGCTGGCAGAACAGATATCAAAATCTGGCAATAAGCCTTAGACTTATGTGTGATTAGGTATCAAATTTGCCTGAGTTTTATGTTATGATTTCTACTGCATCACTGTAAATTTGAAGTTCAAATTCTGCTACAGTAGATGCCACTGCTTCCAATCTTGCAGCAATTAGATGTAGCTGACCCGTGTTGTGCAGGATAAAAGGGCAAAAGCTAATTTTTAGGGCAAAACAATTATGAAAAGCTTTTATTAAACAATCCCCGTATTTTCAAAACGGGCAAGTATCATTTTCTCTAGTGCACAGATTGGGAAATTGTGACAGGTGCTGTTCCAAATCCACATTCATTTCAATCAAGCAAAGAATAGGCAGCTTGTTCTGTTTTCGCTGTTACCTCCCACAGCCTAAGCCAATGAATTCAGCCTCAGCTCTGACATTCAGGAAAGTCTAACAAAACTCTCCAGCGGTATCTGAACACAAATTTTGTATTAATTTAATAAATGAAGCATCATTTTTAGACTCTCAGCATAATAAACTCTCATTTGCACTGAGTAGATTCATAAATTCATGCTGTTAAAAACTGTTTTCATCAGAAATGGGACAGCCTCCCATGGTGTCCATTCATATTCCAGATCTGAACTGCAGGAACGGAACTGTTTGCCAGTCACAAGTGCTCAGTTATTATTGCAGAGTTTCCTTTATTGCTGCTTGCAAATCCAATACAGACACTAGGAGTGACTCTCTCATCTCAGGATACATATATGTGTATTTCTGAGTATATATTCACAGTTTTTCAGTGAAGTGCATCACATTTTAATGCCACATGAGCTCAATGTTCAATGTAATGAATTAAGACGAATACTAAGAGAAACAGAGAAGTAGCAAGTTTCCTGAAGCAGACCTGCATGGCTATGTAAAAGTATTTTGTAATAAAATCTGTGTTGCAATGCAAATGCTTCAACTCAAATAGCATTTCAAGAACAATGGACTTTTTCAAGAAAAATAAATATGACAGCACATAGCCTCTAGTCATCTCAGATATTATTCTGTTACGTCTGGAAAGAAACTAATTTTCAGAAATTCTTATTTCCAACAGCAGAAGTCTCAAATTTGTGAGGTTGACTAATATCTTAAATAACAACGAACAGCTGGTCAAATCTGTGAAAACGTATTTCATATATTTTGAATATTTCATACTTCAAATATACTTGGAGAAACTGAAATTAAACAGTAAAGGACTTCCTTTTTCAGTTCTTTTACATCTCTCAAACTTCATTTTCCTTATCAACATAAAGGAATATAGAGCGGGAGAAAAATACATAAGAGGAAAAAAGGTTTCATACTCTTATAGTAGAAGTACTGCCACTAAGTTCTTGAACCTTTTGAAGATGATCCCGTGAATAATGAATAAAATGTGCAAAGGACACTGTTTTACAGGACAGGGATCCAAACACAATAAAAATGTCAAATATATTGAAGTGAAGTTTGTGGAAGTCCATTTCACTAGAAGCGAAGAACAATACAACTGGTAAAGATGTACAGTACCATTTCTATACCAGCACAAAATACAGTATGCGTGTACAAGGTCATGGAGAAGCTCTTCAGAAAGATGGCATGGCATATGTTGTGACACATGTAAGTGAGTATGCCACACCTCTGACTTTACTTCTGTGGCCTTTAGAATGTTTATACTCTAAGGCTGATTTTTCATTTTTTTAAATTGCATTTTTAAAACTGAATACATTATCCAGCCCTAAGACTTGACAAAATGTACAAATATGCTCTCCTTTACCTGTGAGGCCTGATTTACAGACACGTTCAAAGTATGAATAAGCTTCACAAGAACAACTGAGTAATATTAAAAGCAGCTATGTACAGAATAGACTGAAGAAGAACAAAGATGTTGTTGTTCAAAGAACATCGAAAGGCAAGTAAGGAATGTTAGAGGTCACCTCATGTACAAAGAACTATCATCAGAGGATCACAAAATTCCATTTCCCAAGCAAGTCTCGGGCCAATTAGCTACCAGGTCCATTTCAGGTCAATTAGCTAGCATTAATACGGACATTAGCAGATGGCTTCTTAGATTCACAAAGAGACTTAGAAATCTACCAGGCAGCTGTATCTAAACTCTCTCTCTCTCTCTCTCTCTCTAGCCCTGAAACAACTAAAAGCCTTTTTCCAGGTTTGCGTGAAAGCTGACAGCCGTCAGTTTGCATATATTTCAGCCTTCCACGTCACTTGGATGTAAAAATAGACACACCTTCTCACAGAGCAGCCGATTCATAGAATCACGCAGTAACTTTCCGAGAACACAGGAAACATGCTGACAATTTCCTCATCCCACATTTTATTCATATAATTAGGTAGGTATTTGAAAAGCCTCTCCTCTAAGACCAGAACACTGAACAGCAGCTTTCACCCCTCTTAATTCCCTTCCCCCAGGCAATATCTCTTCTCTTTAACCTTGTTGTTTTGCCCAGTGATGTTTAATTTTTTGTGGAAAGGGAAGAACTTTCAGAACAGACCCACCTCAGACTATCAGGACCTGGAGGAGTAAAACTGGCTTGAGCTGTGAGCCTAATGCAGGAAAGGATCCGTACTGCCTCTGTGCTAGAGGTACTTTCTGCCTGGGCTGAAATTCCCAGCAAAGATAAGGTGATCCGAGTTTATTCTATCAACACATAAACTCATCAGATTATCAAAACTACTGGCAAAGTTACCTCATTTCCATTGCTGTTTTAACTCAGGTTAAAAGTCACTTTTGCATTGAGGGCTTCTGATCTTCCCTATTTTCTCTCTCTCTCTTTCTCTGTTCTTTTTTTTTTTTTTTTTTTAAATCATACTTGTACCAGATTTAAAAAGTCAATTACTGAATATCTCATTTTTCACAATGTTGTCACAGTAAATTAAGACAATGGTTAAACAACTCACTAAGCAAATTATCTTAGAACTCAAGTGTTATAATTGGAAGAACACAGTGGATATTTTCATGGTAATGCAAAATAGAAAAAACTTGGCCCAAGAACATAAAAAAATAAATTCAGACCTCAATTACCAGGCTTTACATATGACAGCCAAGGAATAATCTGGCCAACAGAAAATGGAATTTAAATAATCCAAAATTCTGTCTTACAGAATGAGCATATTCACAACTCAAAATTCTTAATTACCAACATAAGCCTCCTTTTGCATTTAAAAATGCAGTTAATTTCAAGACAAATTTTTGAACTAGAATAGGAAAAAAAAATCTTCACTGAGTGATCTAGCATCTCCTTTAAAATAAACATTATGAAAATAGCATCTCTCTTACTGGGTTACATACCACCAGAATCCTGGTAAATGGTTTACAGCTGGAAAGTCATATCAGTATCATCTTTCTCAGGGTCCTGTATTCATGAGAACCCTTGATACTGAAATAACTGAAAATAGAAATAAGAATGTTCAATTCCACAATAAAATTAGAGACTGAAAGGTTTCATTATAGGTCTACCATATACTAGCCTTGAAAGTGTCTGCTCTGCCTGAAACCAGTTCTTAGCTTTGTATCTGCGATTCTGTATGGCTTTTGATGTCTTCCACTTGAACATTATTTAAGTCAGCATGTGTGGGATAAATTAACTGTTCTACAGTGTATTGCAACCAAGATGTTTCTAAAGACATGTTGATTTCTTTATTGCCTCTCCCCGCCACATTTATTTTGCTCAACTTGATAAAACCTGTATCAAGGTGCGATTTTGAGACTTAAGTGGTGAAAAAAAAAATAGAATTATTTAGAAAGGCAGAGAACTCCTGTTTAAATAAGGTGTTAGACGTATCTATATGTGTAGACATATATATATTTAAATATGAAGGTGGTAGATGACTGGAACAGGTTTCCCAGAGAGGTGGTGGAGGCCCCATCCCTGGAGATACTCAAGAACAGGCTTGATGGGGCTCTGAGCAACCTGATCTGGTACCAGTGTCCCTGCTCACTGCAGGGCGGCTGGACTGGATGAGCTTTAAAGGTCCCTTCCAACCCAATACGTTCTATGACTCTATATATACACACACCAAGACACATATGCATACATTTAGACTAATATATATATTCTCCTGCAGTTCTATATTAACCAAATGAAATATCCTGTAGTGGAAATACAGTACTAAACTCAAAGTAGCACTTCTGTTCAAGTTGCCTTGTACAAGCTTATCTGAGTTCTAATTGTGTGCTGAAATTATTTTTAAATTTTAATGCCTAGGTCTATTTGAAGGTTAGCTTTTGGTCCCATGGAGATAAAGGAAAATGTGCCAACATTTGAGATATTTGATTACCTGTGTAAAATTATGCTTGCTCATTTTTCCTTGGCAAGATACTCTTGGGTAAAGTTATATTAAAGAGGGAATAGAAATAGTGTACATCCAAAGAAAATATTTTCCAATTATGCTTCACAAGATGCAGGAAATATTACTTGTGATAGAGGATTATGAATGAGATAATTACCGAGAGCCTAATGTACCTAAAGCTACAATAAAGGAGAGAGAAAAAACATTAATAAGTGGTTATTGACTTTTCTTCCTGCTCTTTGTAATAAAGGGCCAGAACAGTACCAAGGACAAACCTTTCCACAGTTTTGCTGTGATACATTATATACAAGAATACCTTTCCTACTTACATGGCCCATCATTAATTCCTGTAAATGAAAACATATCAGCTTTTATTTAACACCCAAAACACTTTATGCCTCTCAAAACAAGCTTAATAAGAAATTTTTCATATTAAGAGTCAATTGAAAATAATAGAGATTTAAAAATGCATAGGACAAATGTTTCCTATTCTATTTCACACATTCCTAATGAGCAAGCTGTACTTCCAAAAGAATCCAGACTAATGTTAGGTTGGTAAGGCACAGAAGGACAAATGACTCCCAGTTTTAGAAATTAGGGTATGCTTCATTATCTCTTTTTGATTCTCCAGTGAAATAAATAACACAATTATTTCTGAGAATCCCTAGCAAAGAATATTTGAGCTTCCACACACAGTATTCCAATACAGATGTGATTAATAGGGAAGATCATAAAAAAAGGATTTTAAGTAGCTGCAGCTCTTCTCCTGCTCTAGAGTACAAGTTGGTACACCATGCAAAATTACCTTCCGTGCATTTCTTTTTTTTTCCTGATTTTGGAGCAATAGTTTCACTAATGAAATACATGCCCTACTATTATTATGGTCTCCTCTTCTTAACAGGAATCTTTTAAATATTCTCTTAGATACAGGTACCAACCTGTGCATACCCACAACACGCACACCAGTTTTCATCTCCCTGTCCCTACCACAAACCGCATAAACTGTATATAAGGCTTTAAATTAAGTTCATTTAGACAGACTTAATGCCGAGTGACTTTACAAACCAAATTTGGAATGAATCTGACCTATTGAATCAAAAGCAATTCAAAGTATCTGGAAGGCTGGACCCCTCAAAATTATTTTTATCAACTAAAAGCAGTACTGCAAAGCATGCTGCTTCATAAAGCAGAAATTCTGGCTCTGTAACAGAACATATCATGGGGCATAATAAGGACAAGCAACTTATAAATTAAGTGGATGAGAAAATAATAAATTAAGGATTAACTATTACAGGATTATTGGTCTCCCTGAGAATTCTCAAACAAATGATCCTAAGAGATTTCTTTTGATAGTGTCTCCTGGAGACAATGAAACACACGAGTGCCTGAAGACTGCATCATGGCCATTACAGCAGGAAGGTCACCAAGAAGAGAGACTCCTGAGGTCAGTTACTTTGTCCTACACCAGTCCAGATCCTTCTGTGCTGTGAAGGTTCTCAGAGATAAATATGAGTGACTATCAGACGAGTCAGCATTTGTATACCTCAAGGCTGATGACCTGTTTTCCTAAAGTGACATCAGAGCTTTCTTCTGATGAAGAAACTACCCTTGGAAACTGAGCCTTAAGACAAAACAGAGTCACATTTGCCTGTTTTAGAGTGAGAAAGGTATCTCTAAGAGTTTTCCAGTCTTTCTGCAATTTGCAGAATTTACAGACACATCCCTGATTCCATACAAAATATATCAGTTGGAATAAATACCGACTCAGACATTCTACGTTTGGGGTTTTTTTTCACCTTACAAGTACGAAATATGTATTTCATAACACATTCAAAGCACTGCAATGAATATATTGTTTCATAGTGGGCCTCTAGCTTGACAAGCAGAGCAAAATTTTGCTTTACTATCCATCAGACTTTGTCCCATAGAGAATTGTCTATTACAATATTTGTGCAGAATGCCTTTGATTTAGATAGAAACATTTACTCACAAAAAGTTCCCTTAAAAATCCTGATATTTATTTATGCATACATACTGCACAATTCCTAGCATTCCTTTGCTTATCAGTAATTCGCAGTAACTAGCAGGTGGTCTTCTGGAGTGCCAAAATTTAGATTACTTAATGGGATTATCAGTGCAGTTGCCTTCTACAAAGAACAAGAAGTCTAATTTTTCCTAACAATTTAGCATTAGTCATTTTCTTTATTTGTGAAGTACAATAGCTCCACCGTGTCAGTATGGCTTATGTTCAATATATGTAAGTGTACACATATTTGGATTTATATCACATTTAAGTAACTAATAAATTGCATAGGACATATCTCTTACAGACTGCCCCACATGCTTGAAAAGTAATCACATGATTTCTAACACTTTCTGATAATTTTCAGTCTTTACACCTTGAGATACCACTGCTGGCTACCAGAATACAGCACTGTCTATGGAAATTACCAGAGAATCAGCCAGCTTGTCCCCTGGCAACGCCATGGACTTGAGACATAATTGTGGACACTGAAAATTACCTCTCTGCCCGCACCATCTTTCTGCATTTATACTTTCTTCCCCTATTACAGTCTGCATATCCTATTTAGACAGCAACAGCTTTGAGGCAGGAATTATCTCCTACACAAAAAATGGATCAAAATTTTAGTTAAGGCTCCTTAATGGCAGCATTAATGGCTTTCATATTGACCGTTACTTGGTGCACCGTTCCTCATTTGCGTAGTTCAGTTTATAAAAATGCCCTCCACGTATTCTCTGAGGGTATGTGCAATGTTTTAAGAATTCACTCAAGTCCACATTGAGATTCCCTTAAAAAAACCCCATGGGTTAAATCTTAGTTTGGTCTGCAAATCTTTTCATGCCAAGAAAAATCCTGGTATATGCTTTAAATGATTCAAGTAACATTTGTTTATTCATATGAAAATGCAACAAAAAGTAAAAGTCCTTGTATATTTAGATCAGCACCTGCTGTTAGTTAATCAAATATTCTAAAAAGTATGTGGGGTATTCAACAAAATAATCAAGACCCGTTAATTAGCAGAAATAAACTGATAAATTTGAAATACTGTGTTGGCATGAAGTCTTGTTTCAGATAAGTTTGCATGAAGGAAAAAACACATTTTGCTTCTGGACATTTTTCTTGTATTTGCTTGTCTGTATGACAAGACAACAACAGGAATTTTGAACTGTGCCAGTGGTCTACATTAAATGCTTTAGACTACATAATAATTCAGGAACAGGTTGCCTGCAAAACGAACAATTAAAAGAAAAAAAAACAAACAGTGATAAGAGAATAGCAAGTATGTCAGTAACTGTATTTAGAAAACTTGTTCTGTAAAAATACGGTATATTTGCATTAAACTATTTGAGTTGAGTAATAGCAGATTCTGAGCCTTTTGTGTCACGCTTTAACATACAGGACCTTGTTGCATCAGTTATGTTACAGATTATTCCAAATTAGTGTAAAAAAATTGGGCTTTGTCCATTCATTTTAATATCTTGTTTTCTCAGGTTGGGTGTACAACATGTCATAGCTCTTAATGATGCTTGTAGCTTGATGACCTAAGAAAACAATGTGATAGAAGAGCTATGGTTTGGTTCAATTCCTCTATCCTCTGTGTACTTCACATCTGTATACCCACCACTAGTTCTGCATATACTGAAATTCACCTTTTCTCCCTTGGTAACAAGAGCCCTATTGTAGGTAAGCAGTTGTCTCAGCAAGGGGAAAGAAAATTAGATAATATGGTTTCTGGATTTAAACCAGCAGATGACTAGGACACTCTGAACTGCTAAGAAATATCTTTTGCTAGTTCTACCTACAGCTGGGCTCCTTGCCTCTAGTGATTCTCTCTGAGTCAGTCTTTTATTTCACTACATTCCCTCTCATTGAGGCGATCTAACAGCAACTCGCAGCACATCAAGTTGAAACACAAACCCTCAGCTTTGATTCTATTCACCAGGGGCTGGGTGTGTAACAGCTATTGAGCTCAGACCCTGAAACAAGAAAAGAGGTTTCTTCTGTTGCTCCTAATGATTCCTCCGGTTAATTCAGGAATGGCATTGTTAGTCTCCAGGGAGAGCTACACTTACTTTTTCTTAGGTGCTGGCATGACTGCTGTAAAATAAAGGCTTTGAAAGAAATTATGGAAAAGGAATCTTTACACTAACAGAGAGTCCTCAGGAAAAAGGAAAGTCATATATTGGTCTATATCACTACAGGTGTTCCTCAGGGATCACCAAGAGGTTAGTCAGACACATAAGTTATTTGCTTAGATATCTTCAGGACAATTATCTGTATTTATTTTCAATGCCACATGCGCCATACATTGTTTCAAATAATAGTTACCTTTAAACACTGTCTAAAATACTTATTGCAACAAATAAGTATTCATTTCTGCAATGAAGCTGGCTGCTTCACATCCAGATTAAATTGCGCAGCAATTCCCTGGTTTTGTCAAAAAAAAACCTCGTGAAAAAACAAAAGACACTAAACTGTGGAGTCCCTAGCCTGTTGCACAACACATTATGCCTTCCTATTTCTTCTTTCACTTTACTAGAATAGGAAAAACCTCAACTTTTAAAACAACTTGCAAGAAAAAAATTATGCAAATTATTTCCCATTAATTTCACATGAGAATAAATTTTTCTTGTGATCACTGTGAATGTGTTTTTATTATATCCTAAAAACACAGAGTTGTCCACAAGCTAAAAAGCCAACCTTTCCCATATGTAATTCATTCATGAGATATCACCTAATTCAGCTCCTTCTTACTGAAAGCTTGCAGACACTAAAAGTCCTAAATTAGTCCCAAAGAATTTCTCATTTTAAGGCAAAATTATTTTTGAAGTTTTCATTACATGAGTCCTTGGCAAATTGAGGAAAATCATATCAGAATCTGAAAACAAGAAATACAGCATTTCACTTTACTGGCCGAAAGGGAACATGTTCTGTCACTTTTGGGAAGTCACTACTCTCTGATAGCTTTTCAGTGGCCTACAGGAAATGTGTTTGTCAAGTTCAGAAAGGACAAACTTTTAGCAAAGAACCACCATCACAATTGGCACTAATTGGTAGTTAAATTGACAACTGGAACTGAAGCATCCTGACAGCACCAGAGGTGGGCCCTACAGGTAGAAATTGAAAACAATTTACCAAAGCAATGTTGGAAAGACTGAACAATCATAGGGCATCTGCAGAATATCATATGGAAAGCTCAACCTAATTTTTCATTCTGTCACCTCAGCATTTTCCATGCATACTTGGAAAACATTTCAATTCATTGGGAGAAAGATAAAGTGTTTCGATCAATATATTGAACAAAAGAACACAAGCTTCAAATTCTTCACAAACAAAAAAATTCTCAATGCTAGCTACCTTTTTTTGGCTTTAGAAAAATATGACAAGGAAATTTAAGTGAATAATGTTAAAGCAACAAATGGGTATCCAAATGCTTGGATAGCACACACAGTGTAATCATGTCCACCATAGTTACCACCCTTTAAAAACAAACAAAAGCCTCAACAAACAAACCAAACCAAACCCAAATCGAACCCCAAAAAAGCCTCAACCAAAAAAACCTCAAAACCAACCCAACTCTTTGAAGTTATTCTACACTTACTGCTTATGAATTCTAAAATTTAAAATGCAAATCACATCACAGAGGTGTTCCCACTTCAGTAAAGACAATAGAGACAGCTCTGAAGGTGCCTGGTGTTTTGAAAGTTGGCCCTTTGCTAGGCAGGATTCATAAGTAACTTGACATTATAATGCATTCCTAATGCTTTCCACATTAGTGGCCCCTGCTGGTATGCATGACTTTTTAAATTCTGTTGCTTTAGTAGTGTGAGGCTGGAATGGAGGAGGCATCTGATGAAATGCCTCTTTGAAGTTATCACCAGTTATATTAGTTGACGTGGAAGTGTTTCAAGTTGTGACTCAAATTGTATTTACATTGTGACCCCAGACTGGGGATGAGGTCGTTTGAAAGTGTTCAACCTTGGTGATGCTCCCAGAAATGAGATTTTAGAGTCTGAAGATACATCTTGATTGTTAACTCCAAGAGAAACCAGTAAAATGATTTTTACATTATATTAGAGAGTGTAGACACTGTTGGCTCACTTCAGCCAAACTGTTCTTGTTCAAATTTATATGTTCCAAGAAGAAATTTCTTGGAATTTGTACTTAGTTAAAAAGAAACAAATTAAATTTGTGCAGACTTAGAAATATTTGTTTAAAAACCACTGCCTTTATCAGGCCTCCATAAAATGTTGTATACTATATTTATTGACTTTGCAGCAATATTTAATTAAGGAGTTTTTCTCAGAGCTACTTATACTCCTGCTTACTAAGCTGATTTAGACCATGTAAACTGGAGCATTCTATGAAGTATACACTCATCTCTTCTCCTTCAGAAACGAACAACAGGAAGGGGGAATTAGTATTTTCCATAAAGAATACAGTAGCAAAATAAATGATACATTTCAGCTTCTGGGAGTTTATTAAACATAACTAGGAAAATTAGTGTATAATTATGGTTGCAAAACAACAACAAAAATCTAGGGCTCTGAAAGCAATGTTGACTTTGCAACATTTCAGATATTGAATATTTTATGGCAAGCATTTAAATCATAGATAGCAAATCATACAAGTATATAACAGAAGGAAAAGAGAAGAATCTATATAATATGGTGTTCTGATTTCTGTTGTTCTAACTGTGAAAACATTAACAACACATTAATGTAGGACCATGTTATAGCCTTTGAAACCTACATTGAGGCTATGCTACACACCTGTGTTTCACAATCTTTTCTTCCATTTAGGGAAACAGCATGTAATTCATCCCTAAAGTAATGACAGCCTTAGTTTCTGGTTTGTATCACTTGAGTACAAAAGTATTTTCAGGAAGCCATTATAATCACAAGCTCAATAGAGGAATAAAAAGGAAAACATATGGAAAGAAATTGTTTAATTAAAATCTTGTTTACTCTGCATATATGTATCACTTGTACTTCAACAGAACTATTTATAATTTTAAACAAGTAAGATTTTACCATTTCCTTGTTAAGAGTTAAAATGTATGTTGGCAATGAAATCAATGATTGCATAAAGCATGTACAATGTAGAACATACAGCTTGAAGCTATTTATAAGTGCTCTCTGCATTTCCAGGTTCGGTTTTTACAGAAGCGCAGCCTGAAGCACTTAACTGTGAAAACATGATGCCTCTCTACTGCTCCTCCTACAGGAAAATTATTTCTCCTTTAAAGGCCTGAACCCAAGCCCCATACATCAGGGGAAAAAATCTCCATTGCTCGAAAAAGCAAACTTTGCCTAGCTCCTTCATCCTACAAGCCATACAAAAAAAAAAAAATTTGCATTTAACAGAGGGAAAAGACACATACTGTGTAAGTAATAAGTAAGGAAGCAAAACTCAATAGACACAGATAAAAATGGCTACCTGAGACTCCACTGCACTGAAGAGTTGACCTGGCCACATTCTTTCTAAGTCTCGGGAACTCAGTCTGGTTTGTTTCCTCCTCTGTCCAGGCTTTTTAGAGCAACTTCTCAAGAGCCAGCACAGCTCTTCTACCGGCCACATGCCACAGATGTCACACAGCAGCTTGCATGTGACACAGGTGCTGGTCTTCCCTGGCTCGCTGATTTTACAAATCTCTCATCACAGAGACTGTGTGCACAATATGCAACATATTACCTTGAGAATGGAAACAGGTAAATTCAAAAAAGTCCGAGGAAGGTTCTGGGAGAAACCAGGGAGTACTGCCAGAGAAGTGATACCACAGAAATACCACCTATCTGACTGTTTCTTGTGCCTGGACCTAACTGCCAGCTCTTTTAGTGGTAAGTCAGGGAATACAAAACCGGATAAACACCCCCCTTTTGTAACCTTGATTCCCTCTTTTGTTCTATCCATGCATTGCACTTACAAATGACAACTGTTAACACATGAACTATCCCAGGTTTTTGCTTAGAAACTTATAGTAAACCAATTCCTATCCCATTTAAAATATCACAAATAACACTTGTTCCATAAAACAGGAGCATCCAAAACCTAGTTTCCTAATGCTTTTTAACTTCATTATCTGTTTCATTGTGAATTCAGTGGCTGTCTCCTATGAAAGAAGAGTGGCGTTTGCTACAGCACAGATTTCACAGCACATCTGCCATGGTGCTGTAAATGCATGCAGAGGAGACTGAGAAAATGCAGCAGTGTATATCAAGTAAAAGTTCTATCTAACTAATCAAGTCCACAGGGATAGCATGCAGTGTCACAAGACATATCGCTCTACACTTGAATGAGGTTGTCAGCCACTGGGAGGCTGCAAATCGCTGACAGCAATATGCAGCATAGAGACTTCTAAAGTAGATATAGCTTCGTAAAGTACATACCTGCTTCTATGGATAAAGATAAACAAACAAAAAAAAGATAAATTAAGTATGAAAGGGTATTTCTAAATCTATCTTTCTGTATTGTACTGCTGTGAACAAAACCAAACTCATTTGAAGTATGTCACGGGAACATGAAAAATGTTACTTTGTAAGTTTCTCAAAATGCATATATACATTTCTACGTGTGCAGATCAAAACAATTTGGAATTTATTATAATACCATGTGCCAAAATAAATGCAATATTAATACAGGTGAAAAATAATAACTAGAATGTTTGCAGCACTTTATATAGAAATCTCAATTTCAGGAATGATCCTAAGAGATAACTATTCACATACTTTTTTACAGATGTGCTAACTCAAGTAGAGCTGCTTGTTTTAAGTGTGAATTTGATCCTACTTAATATAATGATGAAAATAGACATTAAAAGTGCATATGGTTCAAACTCATTGAAGTTCAAGAGCAAAAGCAAAATAATTTCTCCTGTCCCTTACACAAGACACTGAAGAAAACCACTGTACTTTAAAGAAAGAAGTCACAATAAATCCTCCTATTAGTCTTACTCGAGATTCCTTCATTTATTTAAGCAAATACATTGGGAATGCATTTATTAATATATATTCATGCTGAACAGCAATGAATAAGTGTCTTTGAAAAGTGTGCAGTTGTACTGCAACACTGAAAATTCTGAAGGATCTTTATGCCTAGATGCTGTTTCTCCTGGAAAACTGAGCAGCCTAATTAAAAAGTATTACCTGTCTCTGTAAATCCTGTCTCGCTAAACTTTCTCTGTGCTTCAGAAAATCTGGTATGAGATCTTTTCAACAGAATGAATGCAGAGACTCTATATTCAGGCTTTTATTTATAAAGTGATCTGTACTCTGTTTATATTTACTATAATTAATCTCAATTTTACATGTTTGTACAAATCATATATGACTTTTAAAGGTACCATGCACATTCTACAGTAGTGTAGAAAGAGACAAACTGCAATCAAAACCTACATAATTAGATTTGCTTTAAGAATGTTTCCTTTGAAGCAAATAACTGCCAAATAATAAATTTCTTTGGAGACTATACTAGGACTTCAGATATGTAAAAAGCACGTACAAGCAATAGTGCCTCTATAATGGCACAAAAGCACATCTGTGTCCAGAAAAAGCAGCAAATAGCTGGCATACACTTTTGGTAAAATTCTTTCCACAATACTAAGCCTCTCTACATTGATTCACTGTATCATATTTTACAGACTGCTCTTCATTCAAAGTCTGGCCAACAGAAAAAAAAAAAAGGGAAAAAAGAAAATCAAGATAAGTCATAGGGAAAAAAATATAGGATAAAAATCACAGAATGAAGAAGCTATCCCAAGTGTGCAAATCCTTTAGCAGGGGCAAAACTGAAAGGTTGTAGGAAGAATATAACTAGGAAAGAGATGAGGAAGGTAAGTGCAAATCTATCATGAGTTCTGAAAAGAAGGTTATTTTTAAATATAATGGATAAGAAACCAATGTGGGTGACTGTATTGGGTTTTCTGTGAGGGGTTTTTGGTTGTGTCTTTGGTAACGGGGGAAGGGCTATGGAGATGGCCCTTTAAGAAGCTACCTGAAAAGCTCCCCCTTTGCCTTTGTCAGCCCCACCTCCTACCAGGGCCAAGTCAATCAGCGCCCCTGCGAATTCAGGTATTTAAGGGTGGTGCAGGGCATGCCTCTTGCTCTCTTTGCCACTGGCCCTGGCCAGCATGGCCTCAGGTGTGGGTGGTGTGGCCCTGGCCTTGCTCAGCTGGGCTTGGCCCGCCCTGACCACAACTTAAGCTTAAGCCCCACTGCAGCTTCATCCCAAAAAAAGAGAATGAGTGAGCCAGGATCTCCATAGCCATCAGAAGAGACCTGCAGCGGAGAAAGGAATGGGGCCCGAGGAGAACAACTTTGAAGAACACCAAGGTCGGTTCGAAGGAAAGAAAAAGAGAGGGAGAAGGAGGAGGACGCAGAACTCAGGTTTCCCCTTTGCAACTTGTGTCGAGAGCCGGGTCGACTGGTCGTGTGTGAGGGAACTGTGACCATGGGCAGACCCAGATTGAATTTTTGTGGATTTGGGCTGAAGCAGTTTTGTGTGTGAGGGAAACTGCAGCTGTGGGCAGACCCAGATTGGACTTCTGAGGACGTTTTCCCCAATGGAAAGGGGGCCACGTGGAAGCAGAGAGAGAGACTGGGCTGAGTTTTTTTTCCCTACTCCTAAGAAGCACGTGGCACGAAAACCGACTGCAACCCCCCACTCCCATCCCCCTGCGCCTCAAGGCAAAGGGGGAGGGGGAAGGTGAAGAAACCGGGAACAAAAGCTGAGCCCGGGAAGGGAGGGGTGGGGGGAAGGTGTTTTGACTTTAAGATCTGGTTGTATCTCCCATTGTTCTACTGTGATGCTGGTAACAAATTAAAATTGTTTTGTTTTTTATTTCCTTATGATGAGTCTGTCTTTTGCCTGCGACCTGTTTAAGTGGTGAGAAGCCCTCCCAGTCCTTATTTTGACTAGCCCTTTTTTGGGGCATCGTGGTGCTCAGCTATGCACTGAGCTTAAACCACAATAGTGACAGAGGACAAACCATAGCCTAGCTTTATGAAGGCATTTTGCTTGTGACATTCTGTACACATTTAAGTTTGTGGAAGAAGGATTGCCAAGAACTGTAACTGAGGGAGTGGCTGCTTCGTAGTCAGGAAGGATTAAGAGCAGCTCTGAGAAATGTGTGTACTCCGTTCGCACTGACTACAGCAGAGTTTAAAAGTGCCCATAGTACTCATAAACCTTTGGAAAGAAAAGTAAGTCTGAAATACACAGGATTTTTTCTGGAGAGTGTGAAAAAATACAGACAAGAATTACAAGAGTATTTTAAGCCATTTTCATGAATAAACCAAGGATTTCTCCCCACAGACGCAAATTTCACTTTTTGCTCATTTTCATCTATGTCATGCAGTGTTTTAATTATGCAGCAGTGGTAACAAATAAATTGTCCCAGCATTTTAGAGTAGCTAATTCTATTCAAAATGCCAGCAGAAAAGGGGATAACATCTTTATTGTTTTGGCTTAGTTTAACCCACCCAATTCTACTCAACAATTTAGGATCTTATATCCAACAAAAAAACTAATACTGTAGAAACATCGAGACTTGGATACAACCGGAAAATAAAAGTACAAACTCAGGATTCTCTCCAGCTACTCAAAACCAATTCAAAACTGCTGTAAAATCTTGAACGAAATATTCTGAAAATAATGGGTTGGATAATTTTTTTAAGATTTGAAATAAGCATATCGCTATCTCTCTGAAATAGAGATGTTACTAACCACAGAAAAACAAGTGAGAACAGATATGTAATACCTGTTAACACAGCGCTCAAAAGTCACTAGATATAAAGTTCATTATATCTTCTGACCTTAAGTTTCAACTGGAAAGTGGCTACAGTAGGGAAAATCTTCTCTTCAGTAACAGACATAGCTATTGACAGCTCCTGCATCATATTATATGCTATCCATTTATCCAGAGAATTTTCAAAATTGTAATGAAATTAACTGATACCCATAATTTCTGTTCTCTAGAAATTTTTAACTCAATATTCAGTACCCAGGTAATGAGACAAAAATGTACCTGCTTATTCAAAGGGAACTGAACTTTAGTGACAAACAATCAAGATATTTATAACTGCTCATTATAGACCAAACGTGCATTTAGGAACAGATAATTCTTTTCTAAGAATATTTATAAATATAATTCATTCCTGAGGAATGCAGATGGCCCATGATCTCTCTTCAGAGAAAGTGCAAGGCTGATTCACTGACTGGGGGTAATACACTGAGTTACAGAATAAGCTAATGCATGGCTACAAATCAAAGGTTTAAGGCAACAGGCAAGCTAGGAAACACAGAAAAACAGAGTAATTTTCCTCATGTAATCTTCCTAACTTTGAAAGTAAATTACAAAACCTGTGGCAATAACATTATTTCATAATATATTTATGCATATATGATATGCATATATGCATATATGATATATGCATATCAAGACCTCCCTATAAACTAGCATGTTGTAATTTGCTGTATATACCACACTTCTCTCTGTTTTTAAAAATTCTTAGAGCATAAACAACTTTTGTGTAATCAGGCTGGAGAGAGACAATGATCTACCAGTGTAACAACCTTTTTGAATGAATGAATAGGAAAGTATTTTGACTAATAGGAACATATTACCAAAAAATGCTTTGGTGAAATTCTTCATCTGGCAGAGGTAATTAACAATATTAAAGAAAGGATGTGTACAAGCTTGTGTGCTTTTGTCAAATGGAATATGTATAATTTTGCAGTAAATAGCAGGTTAGTTAACCAGGAAAACACATCCTTAAAATAAGGGACATTGAAAGCACAAATATAATGATTTAGAGAAGAATTTCAGAATAACAGATCACCTCAAATTTGAATTTCTTAGAAGAGTCCAAATGACTGAAGACATTCACATGCTACACATTTACATACTTGGATAAAAAAAAACAACCAAACAACCAAATAAATCTTGCCTTACCCGGCCAACTAGTATTGGTTCAGGTCCAGAAAATTCTTCTAATACAAACATTTGATTCCAAACCCAGCCTCTCTTGGAACGGTTCAAAACTCTTTGTTCTTCAGTTAACCTTTTTAGTCCTGTACTGGATCCACTCGGTAGTACTTGAGATTGATTCATTGGAGCCATATAAATGGAAGGAAGTACAGTAATCCATAATATTATTAATGGAGTCCATGTATCCATAAACATTTCTGTTAGTCTTTCTGGCATTGTACCACAAGCTACGCAAATCACCACAGAAATGAAATTATTATTTTGCTTTCCTCCAGACTGTAGCAATCCAATTCATCATGCAGTACAGAACATTTACTTACAGCTCCTCCATGTGTTTACAGCACAGTCAATGTAAAAAATAGCTTAGATTATAAAAACATGATCCATTGAGTTTTCCAGTCATTAAAGATTCCTAGTGGGTAGAAAAAGTCAAATCAGTGACTAAAAACCTTAGGAAAGCATTCTGAAAGATCTTGTTTACTTTTACATCATAAACAAGGCATAATAGGTTTTAAATTTGTAGTACGTAATACTGGTGCATATTAATTGGGTTAAAAATTAAGTGATACTCTGAATTCTTTCATTGCTTGAAATAGTGAGGGAAGACCTAGATAAATGATTCTACACACTCAGGAAAACATTTTGCTCGCAGTTTTTATTAGGGTCTGATGAAGTTCCTGGTCTTTTTGCTAGCCTTGTAGCTATATGTAGTCGACTATAAACACTTAGCATGTCAAATAACAAAAGTAAAACAAAATAATGTTCTTGCATACAGACTTAGCTGCACCAGCACACAGCTCAACAAAATCTTCACAGCCCAGCTGAGGAACAGGAGTGGTAAGTCCACTGTGAAATCTATGACCTCCCAAATCAGACCACTACTAGAACCTAAGTAAAGTCATTTATGCACATCTGCACGGCAAGACTCAGTGTTTCTCCCATTCACTTTCAGAGAAAACACTCACTCAGATTTTATTTCAAAGACATTTTCCTTGATGGACACTTGGGAGCACTTTGTCTTTCTTTCCC
>NW_010159304.1:140898-155284 GCF_000695765.1 Mesitornis unicolor
TCATGTATTAGAAGTCCACATCAGGTTTCATCTCAGTGCAAACACTCCCTGAAATGGACAAGCAAGTTTACATAGTAGGTCCTGCTAATGTCACAGTGATTGGCAAAACCTGAAACGCAGCCATAGATTGCTTAGAAAGACAGATGGGATATGGCTCAAGGAGATGGGGTGCATTACAGGTACTCTAATGAGGCTGGAGTAGAAAGATTACTGATACATTTTCATTGACTGATTCATATCCAAACAACTTAATGAGAAACCACTATATACAAGATAAGAAGAAATATCTATTCTTAAGCTTACATTGTGTCTCAGGATGGGTTTTTTCCACTTTAAAACAAGTTCCTAGTGTTGCACATCTATGAGAATCTTAGGGCTTTGGTTTTTTTCCTTTCATACACACTCATTAAAAAAAAAATCTGAAAACATAAATAACACCAGTAAAAGTCAGCTGTTATTTTAAAAGCAAACAATGTAAAAAGTATTTTTTTTAAACTTCAGTAATTGTCAAAGTAACTGTGAAATCTGTTGCATGAAAATCAGAAACTGTGAGAAACCTGTCTTGTTAAACGGGGAGAAGAGCTGTTATCAAACTAAAACTCAGTATCTCAAGTAGCATGGAAGAATGGTAAGGTAATAGTGCAGTGCTTTGACAATGCATCAAGAATGAGGTGAATACCCATTACAGAAGTAACTGTGTGGCTTAGAAACATCGTTTAGGCTTCATTGCCAACTGAGATGGTAAAAAAGAAGTCAGAGAATACAGTGTGCTCTTGCAATTAAATTTTGGGGAAAATGTGAGGGAGGCAAGAGAGGCCTTCAATCTCCTGTCATTCTCTCAATCCCAGAAAAGAGAAAAGCATGAGGAGCAGTCTAATTTCTTGATAGGATGGGTCTGTTAAGTCATCCTCAGAAAACCCTCTTCAGTCTAGGGAATTAAACAGAGGTTACCACTGCTGCTTTCTGACGCATGTTAAAAAGCTGGACCTCCTGGGGCATGTTTGGTGGTAGGAGCTATCAAAGAAAGAAATTGTCAAACTTTCAATGAAAGCAGTAAAGTTTGTTTTTAAGGGATCCTTGTGCTTATATGAGTGGACTTGTGGGTGCATGTGCCAGGGGACAGATTTTTCCAACTCATTCAGTGGAGTGAGAATTGAAACACAAGAAAAATAGAACCAGTGTAAAACAGAGTAAGAGATATCTTCTTCAAACGATCCAGATTTTAATTCAAAACTGAGCTCCATAAACTGAAAACCTAACTTGAGAGTCCTTTTCTGTAGCTAAGAGTATTCAGTGTTTATATACAGATTTCTGACCCAGAAACAGAGGCGTACCAGAAACAGAATAGTACATTACACTTTTGTCCAAGAGAGCTTTAAAAAGAACCCAAGTGGGTCATGACTGACTTTTACTTTTCCAGTACAAATTGGTATAATTATTTTTATTCACAGGATCAAATAATAACAAAGCACTTCTTTTCATATTCAAGAAGCTTATTGAAAACAATTCCTAATTAATCTACACAGGCTGCCTTCTAAAAGAGATTAAATAAATGAGATAAAACAATATGATGCTCACAGAAGCATTTCTGCTTGAAGAAAGAACAGGATATTTGTTTTTCAGATTGCCACTCTGAATCGTTGGCAAGCATTAGGTTCATTTCAGTGCATCCCTCCTCAGTTCCTACCCCAGACTTCCTGCTTGTTACTCTTCACTTACTCCAATCAAATTTAGGTCTTATCCACTAGCAGTAATGCATAAGATTCACTGTGACTTGACCATCCTCACAGTAGCGCCCTATTCAGCAATACCTTAAGGCAAATGAGTCAAAAGCGTACCAAAAATATTAGTAATGCACACACCATGTCATTAAACCTAACTCGATGAAATAACCCAGTGAAGAGTACCGTTACACAAGCTCAGTGCACGCAAAACTGCAAGACTCTCAGGTACGGACAGGAAAGTTAGGCAAGTGTTAGGCAGTGCAGGGTAAAGAAAAAAATCTGATGGTGCTTTTGCATGTATGTGAACTGTAGGGGAATACGAGCAGTGCATAACAGTGGAGCTCAATAAGTTTCTTTATAGTTTAACCTCAACTGCTGGGGCCTTTTGAGATTCATTTAAGAAACAGATTCTCATTTGGGATTCATTGCTCTGTCAGTGAATTGAGGAATTTACTTCATGCAACGCATGGAGACTGTACTGTCCCCAAATTTCTTTATCAAATTTGGAAAAGAACTCTTGGAGTAGAACACAATGTCTGTGGCTGGGAGCTGATGGAAGGCATTACTAAATACTTGCCACTGTAATTTTCACATTGGCTAATATGAAAATCAAGACATGCCTGGTAGTTAAACTATAATCCTCTGGATCAGATGAGTAGAAGAAACTGAAAAAGTAGTGAGTATGGAATGACACCAGGATTATTCCAGTGAAGACAGAACTACATTTTGCTAAGCAACCCAAAGAGGACATGCACACAGCCCTTAAACAGTGTATTTTCACCCTCAAAGGTTTTGTTGGTGTTGATAAAAGCAGAATTTTTGCACTGAATTTCCACGCATTCAAGTGGCCCTGGGCTGTTTTCTTTAACAAAACTTCACTGTTCTTCTAAATGGTTTCCTCGTATAGTGTATGATACATACAACTATAGATACAACTCTAATCCAGCAAAGCTGTTTACAAAACAGCTTCAGTTCTTCGTTCATCCCTAAGAGGGAAAAGTGATATTTTAAATATAAAGAATTTCTTTAATGTAGCAAATAGATGAAAGAAAATGTGACACAATTACAGGTAGCAGAGATTCAGATAACTGTCTTATGTTTCAAAAATATGACTGTATTCATAAATTCAGTTCTCCATGCAAAGCCTTAAGAGAAATTCAGATAAAGCTGAGTGGTTTGTTTCCCACTTACTATGTGTGCTGATATAGGTTTAGAAAAATATTATTCTATTAACAGGAACATGCATCTTGGAGCACTACTTGTACAACTGCTGGCCGTAGGGTCCGCTTGTACTTTGTACAACACAAAAAGTTATTACGATGAAGTAGAAGTTTACAATCTAGCACTAGAACATAACTAGTAGACCAACTTCAGAAATAAATGTAATACACATTGCAACCTCTTTTAGAACTAAAATATCTACATAGGTTCCTTGTATGAGATAATTGCCTGCATAACGTTAGAGCCAGGTATGACAGCAAGTAGTTACAGTAACTATACTGATGACAGTTCTCATTTGGTGCATGAGTGGTGGAAAGCTTTATGGTGGCTAGGATCTCTGAGGTAACTAATATAGTTACAATTATGTTAGAATAATCTAGTAGCTTTAAAAGGTGAACACTGGAATGCAGTAGATTTGTTAAAAAATAATAATGTTAATAAAAACAGTTTAGTATATAAACTTCTTATTGAAAAAGAAGCAATGTAAGATCATGAATACCTTTTAAAAAATACTGGGTTTTTTTTAGGTTTCAAACCACAGAATATCTATCTGGTCAAGTAAACCACTATGTTACAATGCTAGTGCATTGATTTACAACCAGATCTTAGTTTAAATTATTTTAGAGTCACTTCAGTGTTTCTTCATGTAAGAGACACAGAGAGATGTCTTAAGAATTGCAACAAATTTTTTTCTTTATTTCATTTTGTATTTAGCTTATAATTTGCAGTGATGATATGCAACATTTAAGCCCTTTGACCCCACTATTTCATTAGAGTGGATTTTATCAATTCCTAAATAAATGTTATTAAGATAAAACAAAACAAAACAAAACAACAAAATCCTTCAAGTACTGATTTATTAAAGTTACACTACAGATGCCAGAAAAAAAGCTGGTGCTCTTTGCCCAAAGGAGGTTTTTTGGGTAGAATTTTCAGGATCTTTTCTATTTTGTATATTAAATGATCCCTTCAGCATCCATTCAGAAAACTGATATCAAACTGCCACAACATGAGGTGGTAAATAATACATAAAGACAATAGAGGTCTAGTAAAAAAAGTTTTAGAGGTCTTCATGTGTAATTTCTACCTTTGATGCTAATTCAATATAAGCAAATCCGCATTACAATACAGACAGCCTCAAATAACCGATGACAGGCGCTCATTTCCTGTTCACTCAGAGAGTTGCAGCGAGCACTGTGACAGCAAGAAGTGAGCCTCTGCGTTTTGCATGGTTCCTTTGGAGCCCCAAAATTCCACCCAACCCACCAGCTCTTTCCTGTCCAGAAGAATGAATTTAATTTAATTTCTGCCAGAAATAAGGATCCTTATTCCTGTAAAACAAAGCTGTGGGTAATAGTTTTAATATAGGTTAGGAGAATAAAATAGGAAGGTTAATCAGTCCTTGCATCTTGTGACTTCCTTTATCTGAAATTCATTAAGCAACAATGAGTTTCTCTTTACACTATCACAGGTTTTCCACGGCGCATGATCAGGTAACGTGTTTCCCCTGCCAGTAGGGTTTTTTACCTTTTAGTGTTTCCTTTGCTAACATCCAAGCAAATCCTTTGCTATTTTTCAAGTTACTATTTTTTTATCTCTGGTCGGTTCTCTCCTTCCTGTTTTTTTTTCCCCACAGCAGCAAGGGTATCTTTTGGGACTTTTTCTGCTTCACACTGTTCTTTCTGTTCCTTAAGCTCCTTAGGTTTACTTTTACTACTGAAGGTATTGGCTACATTACCACTTCGGCTTCCTACTCCCGTTTCTCAAGGATATGGATGGGCCCTTCTCTGTCAAGAGCAGCAACACAATGCAAACCCTTCTCACTGTGGAAAGAACAATTATCTTTCCTTCATTGATCCTCTTTTGGCAGCACAATAGAGCCTTTAGTTTTCAACAGTAAAAAATATAAGGCCTTAACACTCCAGTCACAATTGCAAAAATAATTTTTACTTATAAGTGAACTGTGATAAGGATTTTAATTTGCCACTAAAGCAGAACAAAACCAAAGTCCGTGAGAATAGAACTACCAGGACACCATAACCAACAAATAATCATGTCATCCTTGCCTGCATAACTTTGCTACATACTCATCCTGCTTCCAGCACAGGCCCGTTGTATTGTACCTGAAACTGATTTTGAATTGCCTTGGATAAGGCAGCATTCTCATGTTTCCACTGCAAAGGAATGAGTACTTCTTGCCATAAATAATAACTATTATTCTTCACTGAATTACTCATTTGTGTAAAGATTACTCACATACCCCCAGAAAATTAAAACTAAAAGCAATTCTGCACCTTACTGCAAAGTGAAGAGAGACTGAGGCTGTAATCTGACATGCTACTATGGCAGTGGCTAAGATCATGCTTACAGGGCTTCCTGCACAGTGCCACTTGCATGCCCTGGCTAGACTTTACTGCCTCTCTTAGCTGCCAGCATAGCTGTGTGTGTGTAGTCACTCTCTAACCCAGTTCTGTCAAAATGATCTTGTTAATTTAAACGCTTTTAATAGTAAGGTGTTTTTTAAACCAAATCATTTTGACAGAGCTGGCTTAGGCCATTGCTCATGTTATTCTTCCACAAAGAACAATTTTAATTTCAGAGGATCTTGTCCCCCTCCCCCAATGTGCCAGCTGCACATTTCCAATAATTCTTCTCCATTCCCATGCCTTTGACTGCAGTTTACTATCCCTGCAGTTGTGCTATTTGCAAGGCAATACTGTGAGCCAGATCAGTGAAATGCAGGTTTTAAAAAAATTGCAAACAAAATCCTGTTTCAAGAAGTCTTTTCCTTCAAGTTTATAACCCCAATCATTTCATTGATCTAGTTTACAGTATGGCTGTACAAGTAGTTACATCAGCACAACTAAAGAGACTTTAAACTAAAGGACAACAAAGTTTTGAAAACAGCTGTGCTGCCCATGAGCATACGAAGTTTGACTGTACACTTTAGAGAGCAGTCAGACAAATAGTTGAATCAACAAAACGAGGGAGGAGGATAACTTCTGGAAAAGCAGAGAGAACAAGCAATTAGGGACAGTGAAACTGCTTAAATAGATCTCTGATGGACTCCTAGTATAGAACCACAGCAGCCTGATGCAGCTCCATTCATTGATGCTGGCAGATTTTAGGGATGGAAACCTCTCCCAGCATTTCAGCTGCAGCCAGGCTGCAGTCAGATGTACTGTTGTGAGAACAGTCTCCATCAGAAGAGGAACTGTCAGCGATTGCGACCATGAGCAGCACACACCACCACACACTGGAGAGGGGCTGAAAACGGCAGCGAGCCAGCAGCCAGATTCTGGGCCACACATGTTCTAGGCATGGCCCCAATTCATAATTATACTTTGTAGTTGCTCTAAACTTCACCAACTAACAGTGATTTTAAGGGACTGTTATGTCACCTGGAGTTAACTGTAACATAGAAAAGCATTATCCACACGTCCTTTCCTTTGGCTAAGCACCTGAAATTTCAAAGGAAGGAAAATGAGATGGAAAATGTTATGTTAACTCTGCTATAGCAGCAGGGTGACATACACTTGAAATATACTTTGTCCTGGCAGAGATGTGCAGGAGAGGATCCTGTCAATACAAGTGCAAATCAATTGTCAGAGTTTATTTTGATATGTGTGGCAATTTGCTTATGGCTGCTTGGAGAGTCAAAGGCAGTTATCTAAAGAATTACTTATTTCAGCAACAATGATAACAGACACTACCTTTCTCTTTCTTGTGGTCTTAGATGTTCTGTTTTACACCCACAGAGTAATTCAGTTTACAAAGACATGACAGTATTTTTTAAGCTTAGCCATGCATTGCTACTCTCTATAGTTAAAGACACGTGATCAGTTCTTTAGGTTATTGAGTTGTTAAGCTTGTGTCAACTGTTAAGGTGCTGTTTTAAGCACAGTGTTCGTCAGTCATCAGAAATGTAGCTGATGGAATCCATACACTTGCACCGAGTAAATACAGACTTGCAGAAGTACACATGTTGTACAGAAATGCAACAGTTCCTTCATTATTCAGACCTTTAACATTTATTGAGGAATTTATTAATCTATCTATAAGATTACTATTAGCAGGTCACTTCAGTTTTAGGGGTCTGTCTCAGAGGCAGAGGGGAAGAAGACTTAAAAAAGCTTTTCTAACATAAATTCCTTTTCCTTAGTTTCCTAACTTTTTTTGCTTTAACTAGAAAACACCATGACTGGTGTTCCGAAGTAGAGATTAGGCTGCTACAGGATATAGGTCATTAGACAACTTGACTAATCCTTTGGGATAAACAGAAAATGATACGTACATCACATTGAAATATATCTTCTCTAATCAAAGTAATATATTGTAACAAATTGTCTATTATTCTGCGATTGCTTAAAATGATACTTCATCATATCTACAAAGAATTTCATGTTAGTGACTACCTAAATATTTTTTATACATTTTGGCCAATATTTACTTTCAGAAAATCCTAATTTCTTTAAAAAACAAAAGAGTATCCTGTCCCTGTGATGTTTATTGTTTAACTTCTATTGGAATCAATAGAATTCCTTAATGGGGATATTTTTCTTACTCTTTTATAGCAAAACCAGTATGGGCCAGCTTAAAGGCTTCAAAGGCTCTGATACTTTGTATAAAGCTGTCAGTCTTTCCAGAGCCTTCAGTACTTTACAGAACCAGAATGCCTTTAAAAAGACACCAAGTGTGGCGTTAACACTTCCAAACATTTCTTCTCCTTTATTACTACTTGCATTGGGTAGTACTCTGGAATTCCAGTCATGAATCCAACTGTGCTGCACATCGTACGGATGCAGGACAAAGAGGCAGTATGTGCTCCACAGTTAGCAATTTAAGTAGTATGACTTGTTAGATTGCATTTCCTCTCCAACAAAATGAGTACCTACAACATTTTAGGGTTGGTAGTTTGGTTTTGTTGGTTTAGACGGTTTTTTTTGTTCTGCCTTTTTTTTTCATGACAGCCGATACTAAGAAGAGGCATTAAAATTACAACATAGCTATTTTAGATCTACCGTAGAACAAAAGGTATTTGCAAACTTCCCTTTCAACCTCTTATACTTAGAAAATGAAAGGCTTGTTTCTGGGTTTACAGGCATCAGATACTTCACTGACGTGTGTCAAAGCATGAATTCACCTCACACCATTTTGTTGAGAAGCCCGTGAGGCGGGCTCAAAACGGAGAGGGAAGAAGGTAAAAATCTGTTTGAACAACCAAGGTGGTCCAGGAACTTAAACATGCCAAAACCTTGTAAAAAGTTACATCTGCATTCTTTTCATTCTATAGTAAGAAGAAGAAATGAACTGAAGTAATCTTTTATTTTTTCAGTCCACTGATTAAAGTGATTTTGCCTTTGACTAAAATAGAACTGCATTGCAAGTAGCTTTAATAGCTTCAGCTCATGCCAGCTTCATCTCTCAATCCAATGCTCATTTTTATGAAGGTGTATTACATAATTTTAAGACCTATATCACTTTTAGAGAAGAGAGGGGGAAAAAAGGCAAGTTTTGCACAACATGAACAAAGCTCACAAAAAGGCAAATGGATTGCCCTGTGACTGAGGATTAGGTGTTAACCATGCTCTGCCTAGGGCATCGTTTATCATGAGAATTTCAGCAGCCAGGATGTGCTTATCCTGTACTTGCTGAAAAACGTTTAAATATTAATGGAGGACATAAATACCTTGCTTTCTGGGCTTCTTTCAGTCTTTTTTTGATATACAACAGAGCTTTCATTTTTACTGGTTTTCTTTAAAGGATATTAGGTATTCTCTACATAGTAAAACAAAACCTAATAATTAAGGAAAAACTCACATGTTTTCCTGACATATATTCTGATTAAACTAAGAATATAAAATTATGACCGGTCATCACGATTTAGTGAAAGTTGTATAAACTTTCCAGCCATGTGCACAAATGTGTGTGTACATTAAAAAAAAACAACAAAACTTTAAAAAGGAAAAATGTGAACGTAACTGGACTTTTCTAAGTACATACAGTAATGCTGCAGTAAGCCTATTCAAATCTTTTTTTGCTGAAACATACGAAATTAGAAGTGAACGTCTTTAATTTTGCATCATTGAATTTCATAGCAGTTTTACCATCAACTTAAATGAATTGTTTGGAAATAATTACGGTCATCTGACATGAAACTTATTTCTTTTGCAGTTGCCAGGTTGAAGTTTTTGTTTTGGTGGGTTTTTTAGATTTGTCTTCATCTAACTTTTGGAAATGCACAAAACAATAAAGCTCACTGACTAGAACAGAGAACTGAATCCAAACTTCAGAGACATTAAAAATTAAGTTTTGATGATCTGTTACTTAAAAGGCAATCATAGCTGTTACATTTAATCCATGAGAGGTTCATATCTAAAGTGCTGCTCAATTGCACAACCCAGCTAATGAATTGCACTACCTCTGAATGCATACAGCCCATTTGCATTAGTATTTAGAGGCTTTGATATAGTGATTTATATATATACATATCTTAAACCCCCATAAAAATATAAAATACACACATGTATATGATTATTATAATCAGTGACTGCAAAGGAAATGGGTTTAAATGGTTATCGAAGTTCCTTAAATTAAGCTGAACATTGCTTCCCAGGAGTAAGCTACTCCGATTGAATGTACACCAAATTAGAAAGCCGAACTGTGAACTAGTGACTGCCGAGACTGACTGCTTTCATAATGTTTTGAACTCCCACATCCAGTTGCAAAGATCTGAGCAAGACACGCTAAGAAACACTTAGGCACTGCAGCATACAGTAGACGTTTCTCATGGAAGGTTTCACTTATTTACATCTACAACTGGTTGACATTATTAATTTCAAATCCAAGCCAAGGTGCTGATCATTCTCAATTTCAAATGATTTTCACAAGACATCATGCTCAGCACCTTGGAAAATCAATTATAGGAGTATTATCACTGCAACTCATAGACAAAGGCTACTCTTGTGACTAAGGCAGGACAAAATCAGTCTCTTGCCTGGAGTCAGATACTTTAAACTCTATCTGTTGACACTCTACTGGTTCAGGAGTCATCTTTCCTTTTCAGTTTGCACTTACCACTTCAGATATCATCAGTATTCAGATACTCAATGTTTTTTGGGAACAAAATTTTATTAAATATAGTTGAAATGTCACTGTGTTAGTTATTTACTTGGCTGACAAAATAAGAAACAGAACAGATTCCAGAACAAAGGGGTCTACCTGAAGGGAAAAAATATATATATACACATTTGAAAACTCAGACTGAATTAGACTTTATTTTGTTCTATTTCTATCTGCTTCTCAAATAGTTATGTTCAGAAAGCTATGAAATGAGCCACCTTTTCTATGGCAACAACACTAAAAAAAATATTAAGTTTCCATCATCCAATTTAATTCTATTGATGCGATCTTATGGTAGCGATGATGCTTAAAATGTTTCAAGCTCAAAATGCCTTAGCATTTCCCTCCCACTGAAAGAATTTAGTTTGTATTATTTTAAACTCACAGTTGAAAGACTCTTATGATACAACTGTAGTGTATACTGTAAGCACACAATTGTCAGTATTAATAGTACTTCGAAAAGGTCAGGCTCCGATAATATAAAAATGGAAAGCAGAATAGAAAAGGAATACTGCTAAGATATATAATATTTTATGGCTGTTGGATATGCTATAAAAGTACATGCTTCTACTATGCATGAGCAGTTGCTTTCCGTTACTGAGTATGCATAATCATCACCTGGAGATATGCAGCACCAAGTGCTTGAAGTACATGTTCAGATCTCCTTCTTGTTCATAAATTTAGAGGTCAGTATTTTTTCCCCTTGAAAGTCGCTCAATTTTTGGAAATGAAATTATCTCTATATATCAAGGGTCAAGTGGGTGGGTCCCAGGCTCCTAATTTCACTAAGTGGCTGAAAAAGAATCCCGGCTAAAGTCTGTAGGGTGCTTAGGTCTTCTGAAAAGAAGATTTTAAAAGATGAAATCTGAAACTGTGCATGAAGAAACAGAAAGAAAATTCAGGAAGTACTTCCAGGGGTAACAGACCTAGATCTATATCCATGGCTGATTGTGTGTTCTTACTTGTTCTATATACTAAAGAAGAGAGTATAGTTTTTTCTAGAGAAGATGATGTATTATAATAGATTAACAGTGATAGAAATAAAGTTTACAGAGATTTATTTAGTAAAGGTGCAATATTATTGGAAAAATTTTGAAGATCAAAAATGACAAAGAAAGTGAACATAAATTTGATTGTGGCATTACTTTCCCCTTTACAACTCTGTTTTGGACTTCAGTAGCAGGAGCTGATGTGAATGACTAAAATATAATTGAAAAAGCACTGAGTAACTTTGTCTAAGTTTTGGGGTTTTTTTTAAGTGAAAGGTGTAAAAGGAGTAGATGTCCTAAAAAACAGATGCATTTGTTAAGCAGGCATGCATACTTCTTACTGATTTTTTAATACTGAAGAAAATGTCCAAAGTAAGTTTCTTGGCTAGCAGCCTGCTCAGTTAACAAACTGCTCACCTGTATATCTTGAGAACCAACTTTCATGAAATACTTCAATCTCCGAGGACACTGAAGGCCCTGAGTTTACAACTAGGCACGGCAATCAAAGTTCTTTATCACCAGTATACAAGTTTAAAAAAAAAATTTAAAAAAAAATGGAAAAGAAGGGAGAGTTAATAAAAGGCAAGCCTAGGAAGAAGCTAGCAGAAAGCTGTGCTCATTGTGTATGCAGTAATGTAGAGCAATGAGGCTGAATGGATGAAAACCTCAGACTAGCATATCATATCATAATCACTCCCTTTCCTAGGGTTTTTCTGTCGCAAACATGCACACGGTTAGGCTGGGAGGTGACACTAGAGAGACCTCTTGGTTTTTGATGTTATTACATTTTATGGGTGTGAAATTTGATAATTTCACACATATGCAACATACTAACTTCTAGTTGTTTTATCATTTTAAGACAGGTAAAATGTACACTACTGTAATTTTTCAGTCTTCCAGTCTTTATTATTTACTTATATTTACTGAAAAGCTTATTGTGAAGTCTCTTCTTGTTCATAACAGTCTGGTATTGAACATAGAGAAGGAATATAATTCAGACTAAAGTACTGCATATTTCTCTTTATCCTTATTGCAGAGAAACTCTTGAAGAATTTCCAAAAGGGGATGAGTGAAGTTAAGGAAATTCTTTATCTATAGCTTTAGTACTTACCAGCTCTATTCTTTAACTGAAACTGAAGTGAGCAGCTGTTAGCTTCCCTTCTACTAAGCACTAAGGTGGTGGACTTGAAACAATAAATAGTTAATGTTATTTGATTTCTTACAATCAGCACCCCCCAAAAAACTTCTGGCTGTGGTACCCAGAGACACAAATGGCGAGCTGTTTATGGGATCAAGTTGGATGTTTAGAAGCGTCAGTCTTTACAAAAGTTGTACGAGTATTTATTCCTACTTAAAGAGAAGTGTTTGCATGAAACAGTGTGTGTGTGCTTGTGCCTTTCCAAAAGGGAGGAAGAGGGAGGGAGAAGTGAGGGTACAGAGTTTGATACCTGTTGGCAATATGAGCAGGTTTGTGTAATGCCATTACGTGCCAGGTTGGATTGATTCCACTCTATTTAGTCTGGTACTAAATGCAAACTGTTTGAATTGAGACAGATTCAAGACACAACTGAACAGCAATGAACCACAAAGGAATTCCTGCCTATGTTAAGTGGTGTCACCTTCATGGTGGTAGGCAGTGTCTAAATAAGGATTTGAGTTAATCTCTTCTATAATAACCACATAGAAACTGCCATAGGCTTTCTGTGCTGAAGCTTTGCAGTGCCTTCTAGGCTCCCCAGCCAAGCACCGTATACAGGTCTGATACTGTCTAGCAGGGATGGTGTCTGACAGCTCAGGGCTCCCAATTGGGATGCTGCTACCCAGCAGATACTGTAGCAAAGCAGAATGTAAGGATGTGTTACTCCTCTGCCTTCCTCAAAGAGAAGGTGAAGCGTCTGGTGGAACCGCCAGTTTCAGGGGTTGACAGACTCCTGCATTTCTTCTCTGGGAGCCTTGGCAGTGAGACAACTAAAAAGCGACTGGAGCTAAGGGGCTTTCTCCCTCTCTGAAGTTTCAGCTGGGTGCATTATCTGTTTAGTCAACCACAGAAAAGGAAATAAAACAACTTGCGGGACAGGGATGACTCCTGGCTAGTTATGGATAAAGATTCATTCTCATCTCAGCTTTTAAGAGGAAGAGCAGTATTTCTGGGATGCTTTTTTCTCTGAAAGTAGGAAAGGAGGCTATCATACCATCCCTATTTATTTATCTAGGGGGTGCAAAGCTTTCGGGGAGAGGGGGGGTGAAGGTGGTGGTAAATCAGGGGGATTTCCCCCCCCCATGGGTCTTCCAGCCACCTCCTCCCTTATTTACATATCTGGCTGGTGGGTGATTTTTATTCTCAGCACGAAAACTGCAATCTATTTCAATGCATGAATGCAGCCCTGCATCTATTCAACACAGTGAAATAGCCCATAGATTTATTGTACTAAATAAGAAAACAAGGAGAAGAAACGGGTTCTCTAGCCTTGGAAGCAACCCTCTGTGAACCAAAGTCCTCCTGATCCTTTAAGGGGGAGAAGGGAAGGAAGAAAAAAACAACCAAACAACCCACTCCCCCCAAAAAAACAAAACAGGTGGAAAAATAGCCACACCACCACCACCCATCCTCCCAAGGGAATTAAAAAAAATTCTAACTAGCATCTCGTGACATTTTCATTATCAGGAATTTCAAAACATCCTATTTAATGAGCCACTACATTTCAGCCTAATACCATACCTATTAACGAGGAAGGCACTCGCACAGTGCACCTTACAACACAGACAGACACTAAGTCAAAAAGAAATCTACAGAGAAACAGCCCTCTACCAGCGAGACATAAATAATATTAATAAAATGAATACTCACTCTTTCAAGGACCAGGAAAACCTCTCGCTGACAGCCACTTCACGCACAGATTAAAAGGGTGAGGTAAAAAAAAATCAGCCAGTCCCTGTGAACAGGCAGGATTCTCCAGATTTTCTTTTCATGCTTTTTGAGGCTGCTGATGCTGGAGGAGATGCTGGTTACTTAGCGTCTCGGTTTCTGTGCCTGCATGCTAAAGTGCAGTTACTAATTTCTCCCTTTGCACAAACCAGAGGCAGCAGCACGTCTCCAGGAAAGCAGGGATATTCCAAATAAATCCACTAATTCTGGGTCTGAGCGCTCCAACGTGCCTGCCTGCCAAATGTAACTGTGAAGTGATGTGGAAAAGTGAGCTGGGAGCCTCCCCTGACAGCTCTTATTGGGCTGATTTCGGAGGCAGGTCTAGCGCTTGGAAATTCATGTAAGCAGTTTTGGGAGGTGGTTTTTCCCCCTCTCTCTCCTTCACACCCCCCCAACCCCGCCTT
>NW_010159304.1:155806-166116 GCF_000695765.1 Mesitornis unicolor
CTCCGTGACAGACGCTACGGGAGAGGCAGTCGGACGCTCCGGGCACAGGGAGGGCATCCTTGGAAAAAAACCTTTCTCCAAACAAACCCCAAAGAACCGCAGGCATTTAAATATTCTCCTGTACTGTTTTAAAGCCAAGGGTGGCAATCACATTATAAGCAGGAGCCTGAACCAGCCTAAACGCAGAACAGAGCCAAGACCTCCACACAGCAAGAGATGGCTGACGGGCAATCGTGATACAGTAAGTTCTTGACCATCACCCAGTTTCCAAATCCTGTGACTGACGGTGCTGGTATCCTGCACTGCCCCAGCTTGTGAAGTGCTGGAAGAGGCTAAGGGACCCTAAGCACTGAGTATCCTCAGCTGCCTTTGACTTCAAAGAGCTCAATCCCTTCTGAGGGCTCAGCACGGGGCAGAGAGGGCTGACAACGTGTCCCTGTGGAGGGCTGAGGAACACCACGCCAGTGCCATGTGAGAGGTCCATGCGACCCCTCTGCCCACGTCCTTTATCAATTGAATTTGAGTTTTCTTCCTTCTTATGCTGCATGTACTATCTATTACCATATTAAACGTATTGTTTAATAATTACAGATATCATAGCTCTAAATGTTACCACCACCCCAAGTTTAAAGTTTACCAATAGAGAAGGAGTCAGTATTGTGCCAGGAGCACAAGGTAGAGACATGGTCAGGTTCAGACTACAACTCCTAAAATGGAAGACTGATTCAACACTTAACTAGCACTGCTGTAAAAGCTTAAGTGCACTCAGTTCCATCCTCTTTTTCCAACTTTCCTTGACCAGTATTATGTTGTGTTTAAGATGAACATTCAGAGTGACTCTGTATTGTTAAAGCTGGTTCTTTGCTCAACTTTGTTTTTAAATGGCAGGTCATCTTGAACTCATTCATATAATCTAAAAACCTTTTAAACATAAGCAAAAAATAAGATGACTACATTGATGAAGATCTATTTAGGCTTACAGAAAGTGGCCCCTAATATTCCTCTGTATAGTAAGAATACCATGTAATTCAGTTTCATGATTGTTAATGTTGATACTAATGTGTGTGTGCATGCATGTAAGGCAGTGAAGGAAAGAGGGAGAGACCTGCGTTTGGACCTCTTGTGTGCTTCACTTAATTTTAACGAAATGCAAGTTATTACGGATAGCAGGTGCCTTTCTTCTTTCACAAATATTCATTCTCAAGTCTCAAACTCATGAGAATGTACCAAAATGTACTCAGAAATTGACATTTTTCAAGGGCAATGAAGAAACATCTATTTCCTTGCTTCCCTCAGCCCAAACATTTACTTTCCAAGCTGTGAGCCTGGGATGATTCCTTGGAGAAGGATGGATGTAAAATACACAATACTTACTGGAAGCAGGCAGAGAGCTTTGAGAGAAATACAAAATACTTTGCAGTGCAGTAGGTAACATCAGAAATGTGGCTTCCCTTTACCTGGGGTTCCACTTGAGGCAAAGAGTATTTTCCTCACTCATCCTTCCACCAGCTGAACCCCACAGTGAGAATAGAGATGCTGCCACAAGGAAGCATGAACATGTTTAGCCTGTCTTTACTCCTGGTAATTAATGACAGGTTGGTTTTTTTTAATTTTTTTAAAGGTTTCAGTAACAGTAGTTGCACACCTTGATTTAATTTCTATTAATAATATCTGAGGGAAGCAATCAATAATAAAAAGTCTCACTAATAAGAATGCATTAGATCCCTTGTGTCTGTGCTTTAAAGAGGCAGTACAGTTGTATGTGGGAAGAAACCTAATGGTAGAGGTTGTACCTTCAAGTACAGCTTAAAAGTTTAGTTTTTGTTTTGATTTCAACCTTTGACTTTTGCCATTTGTTCTATGTGACCTTTCTTGCAGATGGAAATTACTGGGGCAAATGCTATGCTCTTTCATCCTCAAGTTGTTGTAGGAGAGGGTGGTAAGTGTCTTGTTAAAATGGATTATGTCATCCATGGACTTCCCTGCTGAAAAGCCTTTCAGACCACGGAGTAAGTCTTGACAGGAAGACATGTATGGATTCATATTTAATTTAAAAATAATCTTGGAAAGGCAAATGAAAATTTACAACTTTTTATATCCTATCCAAATTAAACGATTTAATGGTATTTATCATGATGTGTGTGCATATACACACACACGCGTGCGCGCGCACACACACACACATATATATACATACACACACAGACACACAATCGCATAGCACTGATAAGTATGCTAGCCAAAAATTGTTTCCTCTTAAATACATATTACAAGGAAGACAGAGGTATCTCCTAAATGGTAATCTCATTTTTTTAAGCAGAAAGCAGCACTGACTGCAATTGAATTAAGATCCAGTTTTTTAGTTTAATAACTGTAGTGAAGAAAAAAATAATCTGCAAAATGTATGTGATTGAATGCATCCTAGATCAAACTGGAATTCAATCTTTAATATGAATCTTTGTACCAGAAAAAAAAAAATACAGAAGCTTCACAAAATACATTGGTTTGTGGTGTGGGGGGTTGCTTGGGTTTTTGTTTGTTTGTGGAGGTTTTTCCCCATTTTTTATATATTTCTGTTGTGTGTTTTGGTTTAGTTTTTGTTTGGTTGGGGGGTTTTCTGTTTAGTTTGTTTTGGTTTTTTTTTGACTGGTTGTAACTGATAAGGTGTGATGAGAGAAATTAACCACTGCTTGGGAGAGAAACTGGAGTTTTTCTTCCATATTATTTTGCTTTTATGAGTAAGGAATAAAAGCCAATGTGACTTTTCATTCATACACAGACAGGAAATATCTAGCATCTTAAAATGCATGGCATATTGGAATACAAGCATCTATTCACCCTTTTATATTCTTGTGAAAATAGTTGTTGATTATCATATAATTCTTTGTTCCTCAGCATTGCAAAGCAGTGCAATAAACTGTTTCCTGAAGACAGAAAATTAAGACCTCACTGCTTAAAAACATTCAGTAGAAGTGGCTTGAAATGAGCTCTTAAGGGGCAACTCCATCACAACACAGCCTTACAAGGGCTGCTGCTGATGTAAATGTTCAGCGTCATCTCATTTAAATAACAATGCAGAAGTCAGGAACTTGAAGGGTTGGGAGGAGAGTGAAGGGAAGCACGCCTGGAAAAGAAATTATTGTCTTTCTCATATTCAGATTTTGTTCCATTAAATAACCTAGTAATGAGATATTTACCTCAAAGTGTCAGTAGCTGATTTCAGTTTTTAATACACAATATATGGTCTGATCCAAAATTGCCTTAGGTTCATGGGTAAATTATTTGATTAAGATAAATGACTTTACTGCAAGCAACATTTGCTTACAGGGATTACCCACTAGCATGCTACTTCAAAGTAATATTAATAATATAAAATTACTAACTGATCTGAAAGTTACTAAAGCAGGTTTACAGAATAGTGGAGTATCCTACTATTATTCTATTAAAGCTTTAAACAAATTCAATGCTGTTTTCTCAGGCAATATCCAAATGCTCTATATAGTTTGTACAGTCTTCTCAAGTTATGTGAGGGATTATTCCTAAATTTAATTTGCTTTGAAAGGCTGAAATTCACATTCCATAAATTAAGAAGAAACAAGATAAGTCCAGAAAGTTTCTGAATAAAATATAGACTTTTATCAGTTTGCTATACCAGTAGAGAGACATAATTACCTTTAGAACATAGGCTCTTATGACCTTCTTGCAACTTCTAAAACCTGCTTGTATACAGTTTCACAAGTTGGTTATCATGAAAATTAATGATCCTTTGTGTTTGGGAAGTCACTGAAGACATCTCTAACTAGAAAAAGTTCCATTATATAATGCTTACAACTGATACTATAGATTAAAAGAAAGGAAATTATACAAATGCTCCATGAGATAAAAGTAGATGGTTTGGAGTAGAGTTTTGTTTCTGTGGCTTGGTGTTTATTTTAATGTTTGTTTTGGGGTTGTTTTTTTTATTGTACTGACAGAAACTCATGGTTTCATTTTAACAGGGAAAACTATAAACAGTGGAAAACTTATGTCAAGAATTCGCAAAGGAATGTCAGATCTTTATAGAGTTAAATAATGGTTAAAATTCAGTATCCAACACTGGAACAGAAAGCTTGAAAAACCCTACTGAAGAAAGAACAGACCATATAGCAGCAACATTCGTAAGTGATAAAAATTATTCTTAATCACCTAGTAATACTTGGTTTCCTGTCTGGCCTCCTGTCAAAGACATCTAATCAGAGTTCATTCCCTTGTTACTCAATACTTGAGAAGAAAGAAATGCATTGATTTTTGACTAAGCTACTTTTGCCTTGATTGGGCAAACACATTCTTATAACCATGCAAATTCCATTTCCAACCCGTGGACTTTCAAACAGAAACTAAGGTTTAACCCAACAGCAGCACTAGGGTTTTTAGGCCCTTAGTAAATCCTTCTCCCATCCCAAAATGATTCCATTTATTAAAATAAAACATAACCAGTTCCACACCCCCTTCACTGTCTAGGGATTTTAAAATATAAAAAGCCCAAATACTAATTTGTATACCATATGCACCAATGATATTATGGAATGCATAAAAATAACAATGCATTATCAAGTTATATTATTCCTTGGGTACTATTAGCAATTTTGACTAGTTGCTGTCAGAGTGACTATTAGAAAAACAAATATTTGTTTTGTACATCAAATACTAAGATAAAGACAAAAGAAAATTACACCAAGCAAGTCAATCAACTTTTTTTTGTACTTTAATGTTTTGGATACAATTAAAAAAGTTAATATTTTGCTCTTAGTTTTCAATATGCCTTATGAATATAGGTTACTGGATCTGTTTCAGTAGCTGTGCAAATATTTTTTGCTCTACCTCAAGTGCCCTCTAGTGTGCAGTAACTAAGCAGGTTTTTCTTTCCTAACAGCCACTCTCCTAAATGCAAAAGCAACGTGTAACACTGCTTTTCTTCTCAGAGGAAAGAGAAATTCAATGTTCACTGCATTAACTGTGTGGATATAAATGAACTATCTTCTCTGTGTAAAATCAAATCACCCCATTTGCTGTCAAGTTTTTATTGTCAGAGGTATTAGTTAAATAAAGCCCAATAATTCTTCCAGACATTGTGCAAATGTTGAGATACAAACAGTTTTCAGTGTTATCAGAATCAAAACAAGTCTTCTCTGTCTGCAAAAGGAAATCAACATATTCATCAGCAAAACATGACCCTAGAATAAGATGATATAATGAAACCCTTAATTATGTTTCTAGAATTTTGTTGTTTGGTTGTGTGGGGTTTGTTTGTTTTTATTTTTTATTTATTTATACATTTTTAAAAGCACTGGACTTCACTGATAGTCCTAGCTTTGAAAGTTATCTTTAGCTACTCCATGCAAACAAAAATACTCCCTAAAAATACATAAAAATTTGTGAAAAATTGAAGTACTCTTTTATAGACACATATATAACAATCTCTATCAGCAAGTTTGAGCAAGATTGAATAAGGCCACAGAAAAAGTACTTTTTGTCACCACTTTAGAAAAGAATTCTACATGAATATAGATTACAAAATTACTTAGGTACCTATGTAACAAATTCTGTGTGTTCTCATCTGTCCTTAAGAGCAGGATTAATCTGTCTTTCCGTTATGCTGATGTGCTTGGTCAAAATTCTGACATCGCTTGGCTGGACAAGCGGTGTCATGTCTGTCAGCGACAGGAAGTTCTGTGCAATGCAGCTTTTTGGCTGCAGGAGGAATTGCATGCAGCCAAGCAGTTTTAGCTGTTTAACTGACACATCAGCAGGACAGAAGGCAGCTGCCGCACAACAGATAGAGAAGAGAGGGAAGAGAGAGCATGTTGGGAGGTAATAGTCTGGAGAGGTAAAATTACCAGGTGCAGCTCTGAGAACAAAGAATGAAAAAAATCAGTAAAAGGTACCTGCAAGAAGTAGTTGCTTAACTTAATCATATTTCTAAGGGGCTCCCCTGTATATAAAAAGCAGACTTAACACTTGAGGTACCCACTTGACTCTCTCCACTGTACAAAGAAGTTAATTTGGGGGGGAACCATCAAAGATGTTTTCCCATTCCTCTTTTAATTGTTGTCTGACTTCAGAGTATTCACTTTAAAGCAGAATTTACCATAAAATTCCATGATAATAGCAAGCTGAAGCATACTCTAAATAAAGCAGATTTTTAATGGACTGCTAACTGAGGGCTGATGTAAGAGGGATGGGTGGATCCCAGGAGAGATGAAGTGCTTGCATATACTAGGGATATGCTGCAAGGTGAGAGAATTGAATCTTTTATAAGTTGTAAAATCAGTAGGACTTCCTGTAAGTGGAAAGAGTAATCATCCCTGTATCTGAGCTAGGGCTGTGGTTGTAGGTCTGTGGTTTCCAATTGAGGTGCTGTTTTGCATTCGTTCTCTTAGACTCTTCCCTGCTTAGCTTGTTGGCTCTTTTAAATGTTATTTTTTGTAACTTAACTATTCCTCACGCATCTTGTAGAGATCATAGTTTTCTAACAGTCTTGACATACATATGAGGCTAATACAATAGGAAGCCTAATAGCACAGCATGCCAATACACAGTTCTCTAACATGTAAAGGCCTATGTAAATCAAGCTTAATAGCCACACTGCACCCAGGCCATGAGATGTCAGCAACTAGATGTGTTTCACAAACTCCACCAGAAAAGACACTCATACTTTAGAGCAAGTACAGACATAACACACATGTTAATAAGGTCTAGGTAGGTCTTGGTGGCCATTTGGGAAAATAAACTGCATTAACTACCATGAGATTTGAGTAATCTTGTCCAGACTATGCTTGGCTCTTATTACAGTGCAGTGATATGAGTGAACTGCAAACAAAATATACCTGGTATGGATACCAGCATAACATAATGAAAGGAAAAAGCCATTCAGTAGCAAAGATATCTCCTTACCATAAAATGAGTAACTTTAAAATTGATAGCATTCTGTTGCATCTGTTCTGATTAAGAAATCTCTTACGTTTGGACCAGCTGTTCATGCAGGTGCCTTCCTTAACTAGAGTAGAAATAGCATATCTTTGGTCCATGTGAAGATGACAACAGTAGCAGGTAAACTAAAAGTAGTTGTGGTCACTAATAGAAGCAAAAGAAAGAGTAGCACAAGCCTCAGGAATCGGCATATACCACCTGAAGAAACTCCCAGAAAAATATTTTTGCATGCCCCATCATCCCAGTCTAATAGCAACACAGCTGAAATTTGGCTGTTAATGCAAATCCTGTTTGTTTTTCCTTTATGAATGCAGTGACAGATTAGGAGTATATGCTTATTTCAAAGCACTCTTCTCCAGAGATTTCTGGTTTATTTCCTTATTTAAGAAGGTAAGTCAACATATTGCCCATAAAGTTATTTTTTCGGCAACTGCTGACATTGTAGTTTGGCAGACTGATATATATAAACAAAAGAGGTAATGCTGTGGTAAAATAAAACATCCACTTCCCCTAAAAAAATATTTTCTGGTACATATGAAACAAATATTGCAAATGAAGAAGAATATAAATAATTTAAATCCCCAGGACTTAGGGCTGAAGTACTTTCCTTTTTCAGTAAGTAGCTAAAAAAGCAAACTATGTAGCAGAAGCATCATTTTACTAAAAAGGAATAGTTTTAATGCCAGTAATTTAGTGAATCAAGTAAATACCTTCAAAATATGTATTTTACATTCATTTGAACTTTGACAGGTGATGTTTATTGTTAAATAGTTGTAAAAAACAAGTGAATGACTATCTGAACTGAGATGCTGGAAATAATGTTCCCCCACAGGAAACAACATCAAAATGATGTGGCTAATAGTTCTGTTATTTGTTGATCCTTAGCTTCTTTGTAAGCCCTTTGAAGTAGAGACAGTAGCAAAAGGCAATGTTCGCCATGGATTACTCAAGTCAAATAAGCCAGCTGTGGCATAACTAAAGGAATAGTAGGGCCTGATTCACTACTGTGCTAATTTCACAAACTCCAGCTTAACACTGGAGTAACACTGTGGTAAAAGATGACCCATATTTTTATTTAAATTAAAATATCTAATATTCATCAAATATTTATAAGAATATATAACAAATAATTGTGGCAAACATTGCATAATAAAGATGAAAGGGAAATTAACCTTGTGAATTTTTAAGCTGAAGAATAAAGACCATTACATTAATAAGACTTAATTATATCATTAAATATTTAAAATTATGTCCTCTAATAAATGTTTTTATTTAACATATTTCTTTTTTATCTATTACTTTAGTAAAAAGCCTTTAAGACATGAACAAAAACCCAGCAGAGCTCTTTTTTTGATAGCCATGCAATTACAGAAAAAGTGAGGAGAGAGAGCCACATGTTACCTTTTCAACTCAAGATCAGCTTTCAGGACAGAACACTTCTGTTCTTTCACAAGCCGCAACTCCCTGCCTGGGCAGGCTGGTGAGGATCTGCATCTTTGCTAAGCATTTTTCTTCAATTATTCTTTTACCAGGACTAGCTTGAGTCTGTCTGTAGTAGTGACCTAAGTTAAGCTAGCACAAATGATGCAGCAGATTTTAGTCTTGCTGGCAAGATTCAGCTGTTTCTTCTTCAGCTTTCAGGTTAGCATGCTATTCACAACTGCAAGTGTAAGCACTCGAGTGTACTCTAGAATCATTGAGCCCTTTCTGAGGTGCATGGACACACCTGCCCTGGCTGATGTGCTTCTGGATGGAAGAGTGGGTACCAAAGCCAATTTTACAAATGTTAGACAAGACTCTTGGACAGGCTGGCAAGAATCCTCAGTGCAGGAACATCGCAACCAGTTGCTGTGAAGGACACCAGCTTTACACATGTCTAACTTGAAATTCTGTCTTAAGGGAAAAGAATGGCCACAGAGGCAGCATGAGACAGTGTTCTAGAAACTTGGGACAGCTGGACTGTATGGGATGACAGGATCCCCATATCCTATGGTCCTTCAATTTGAAAGAGCCACAAAAAAGAAAAACCTCAGAATCACAGAAGGTCCGTTCCAACTCCTAACATTTTGTGAATCTGTGATTAGGAGTTGGAAGGGACCTTAAAAGATCATCCAGTCCAACCCCCGTGCCAGAGCAGGATCACCCAGACCAGGTCACACAGGAACGTGTCCAGGTGGGTTTTGAATGTCTCCAGAGAAGGAGACTCCACAACCTCTCTGGGCAGACTGTTCAGTGCTCTGGCACCCTCACAGTGAAAAGGTTTTTCCTCATGTTCAGATTGAGCCTCCTATGCTCCAGTTTGCACCCACTACCCCTTGTCCTATCATTGGACATTACTGAGAAGAGCCTGGTTCTCTCCTCCCGACTCTCACCCATATTTATAAATACATCTTTATAAATATTATAAATGTTTACACACAAGAGAATAAGGAAAATAACAAAGAAAAAACCCAGTGCAACTGCTGTCATCAGCAAGTACTACAATTCCTAGTCTCTGAACTAGGACCTCCCACCCATGCCCCGTTGATCTGGAACCTGATGTTGACCTGTGGAAAGAAGAGTCCACAACCTGTAAGGTTGTAAAGTAGGTATGTTTGTTAAGCGCGCTTGGCACACGGGGGAATATTTTCCTCCTAATTTGTGTGTGCCTCCTGTGGCAGCTTGTCTTAACTTTTATACAGAAAGTTGTTACATATTCATTGCTACACAAAAACGCCTATGCATATTCATAGCCTTTCCCCGAAAAGGTGGTCTTTTTCCGAGAAGTCCAGTTGCGCCTGCGCAGGGCCTCCTGGTGGTTGTGGGCTGGGGTCTCGGGGAGTCCTTTTCCCTACTAAGTTCTTCACCTTTGTTTCTTGCTCACACTCCCTGGACCCTTGGTGTTTCTCCAAAAGTCGGCTGTAATGTTCTTCTTGTTACCAGAAGCTGTAAGACGCGTCAGGCAGGACATCCTTGGCCTTATCAGGAACCGTCTGTAGCCCACCTCCCTTTACACAATGACCTAAGATATATCGCTTCAGCTAAATAATTGCTATCCTGTTAACTCTTAAGCATTATTCCCCCAAGCTGTGTTAGCCCCAAGCTATAATTTTCTTTATAAGTGTTACAGTTCTCTTTATCAATGTAGAACCAATGGGCAAGCTAGAACAAGATCTAGAGAACTAAGAGGTGGTCCAGAACCTAGAGGTGATCTAGAACCTGCTACCTGCCAAACCAAAAACTCTAGAATTTGTACCTGTTCTAAAAATCATTGCACCTGCACCACCCTAGCTCTACAAGCAAGCAACTCCTGAAACTCAGTCTCTGGAATGGACCTGGACTCTAGGGCCAACCGTATGAGG
>NW_010159304.1:166147-180464 GCF_000695765.1 Mesitornis unicolor
CCATACAGTGCTGCAGGGCTTGGGGAGGAGTGGCTGGAGAGGTGCCCAGTGGAGGAGGACCTAGAGGTGTTATTTGGCAGCTGTCTGAGCATGGGCCAGTGGTATGGCCATGAAGGGTCAATGGCAACCTGGCTTGTATCAGAGGTGGTGTGGTCAGCAGGACTGGTGAAGTGGTTTATCCCCTGTACTCCGCACTAGTGGGACCACACCTTGAAGACTATGTTCAGTTTTGGAGCCCTCACTACAGGGGAGACATTGGGGTGCTGGAGCATGTCCAGGGAGGGCAACATGGCTGGTGGGGCATCTGGATCATGGGTCTTGTGTGGAGCAGGTGAGGGAACTGGGGTTGTTGAGCCTGGAGAAAAGAAGGCTCAGGGGAGACCTTGATGCTCTCTACAGCTACCTTAAAGAAGGTTGTAATGAGATGGGGGGTCAGTCTCTTCTCCCAGGTGGCAAGCAATAAGACAGGAGGAGATGGCCTCAGGTTGCACCAGCAGAGGTTTGGATTAGATATTGGGAATTTTTTTTTCACCAAAATGGTTGCCAAGCATTGGAGCAGACTGTCCAGGGAAGCAGTAAGGTCACCATCCCTGGAGGTATATAGGGGACATGTGGATGTGGCACTTGGGAACGTGGTTTGGTGGTGGATTTGGTGGTGCTGGGTTGCCAGTTGGACTCTATGATCTTGAATATCTTTTCCAGCCTAAATGATTCTATGTGAAGAAATAAAGCTTATCACCATCTGTGTTTCTAGCTTTCCATTGAACATCTAACTATTAGAAAGGGTATAGAGGAAAGTGTGTTCAAAGATCAGCTTCTACCCTGCACTGACAAGTCCAGAATGCAGGTGTAAAAGCAACAGTGGGAAAGTATCAGGAAATCCTCAGGGAAGTCAGCACCTTGAAGAAGATAGAAGATCAGCTTGCTTGCAAGGCATTGGAGGGTGCAAGCATTACAAGAAATATGACCCACTCCATCATCTCTATGTCAACATCACAAATTCTTTTCCTTACATTAATTTATCTCAGTTTATTCTCTAGACTATTACTCTACAACAAGAAATTCAAGGAAGAGTTACAGCAAGCAGCTTCTGAATCAAACCAAACGTCAGGCAACTGTTCAACCCATGACAACAATGTTATACTCCAATCAGAAAGAAATATTGCTCTCCAGCACACCTTCAAATCTTTTAATGTCACCCAATAATCATGGTACTTCAAAGAAACATTTATGTCCCTTCAGGACACTCCAGTGGTTCTTTCTGCCTTGACTGTATGTATAAAACCACACACACAGGTAGCCTGCGTGTCTCAGCTTTCCACTGAAAAACTATGCATTACATGCACTTGCAAAAACACTGATTAAAATCAAATGGAAAACACTAACAAATCAAATCTAACTCATCAGCATTTCAGATTTATCAGAGGCTACAGTTTAATGATACTTTAGTAGAAATTCTTTTTATTTACAAGCACATAAATATGAGGCCCTATCTGTTTAGACACTGTGCTTTTCCCAGTTAAGCCATTCTTTCAGTTTACCACAGTAATACTTATTTTGATTTAATCCCTACAAATTCTTGTTTATTTTTGTAATATTCTTTTGACTTGTCTTCTGTAGATTGTGTGTTTTGTTGCTATGATTGTCTTCCCACTCTCCCTCACCATTGCCCACTCATCTATCCGTCATCACCCATATTGTAATTACAGAAAAGTAATTTGCTGGTAGACAGATGCATAGGGCTGCTGGCAGGAGTACTATCATTATGCAGTGCAAATACTGTGCAGAATATTAAAGAATAATATGAATCAAATCTTAGTGAAAGAGTATTCTTGAGAGTTATCAAAAAGATTGAACTAAGTCTGGTTTGCTTGTTTACACATTGGACAACTCATCTAAAACCAGGTGATACTTATTTACATTTGGCAGCTAAGAGTGCACTGGTGATAGTCTTCTAATTAGCACGCATGATGCTGCAAATATAAACAGAGATAAGTACATATTCCATTATGTATAGCTGCCAGTCACATAGTTACAGTATTCTTTTCTTTTCAGTGCACAAGTAAAACAATGCTGCGAAGTAAACAAGCACTGAGATTTCACTTCAGTACCTGCCTAATAAACAATCTCCTGGAAATAAGGTATGACATTATTTAGAACAGTTACAAAAAAACCAAAAAACAACCAAAAAAGCCACAAAAAAACGACCCCGCAAGTTTCCCAGCAGTGCCATATCCTACCACTTCATTTAACTAAGGCTCAAGAGGCAGCAGAAATAACAAGTGAGCTTCCACTAGTGTTATGTTTTACTTTGCCTTAAAGTTTCCACAAATAAGGCATCTGCTTCTAACTGACAAGGTTCAGAAGAGTGGAAAACTGACACAATGCTTACAAATAAAAAGCACACTTTGTAGAATAAATAAGGAATAAAATATATACCATGGGTCTAAATGGATCACCACTGAAACATAAGGTAAAACAGTCTTCCTAGGCACATGTACAAACCAGCACAGTTAAGTGAATGTTGAAAATTCCCTGGAAACTGCTTATCAGCTGTGTCACCACTAAAATTTCGCCTGGGTGTGTGTTTTAGTGATACGGAGTAGCACGTGTGGTCTAAAAGGGTCCACCACCAAATCTTCATTCTGTGTTGTTCGATCGACAAAGAAAATGTGAAGATGCTGCCAGTAGAGACAGCAATGCTGGAACCACTGAGCTGAAGATGCTTTCCTGTGGTAATTTTGCCTTTTGTTTTCACTTCAGTGTAGGTGGACAATTCTCAGCAGCATGCCCAAGTGCTCCTTCCTCCCAGGTGCTAGCCTCAACTGATATAGACTGCTTATACCATAGAGGTTTACAAATGCTCAGTATATTATAAGATCTTTTCTGAAAAGTCAGTCACAGCTGTCATTGACAATAAGACAGCATTTATCATTTGTTTTATAGTTCAGCCCAGACATGTTTGGATGGGTGTACGGTCTTCACACAAAGCTCTCTGTTGAAGTGCCTTCAGTCAGACATTTAGTCTCCACACCACAGTTCACGGCACACCCTTACCCCGAGTTGTCTCATACATAATTTAAATGTTTAATGCAACATAAAGCTAATGTTAACAATACATATTTTTGAACACTGACAGTATAATGCTTTATTTCCTAAAGGAATAACTGGAGTGATCCATAAGCAAATATGAACTCAAGTAACACCGTCTGAACAGTTATAAATTGTGCTCATCCTTGAGAGATCTTAGGGCACATGCATCCCTTCCTCCTCCTCAAACAGGCAAAGTGTGATTTACTGTGTGGTTTTCTTTCAGATGAGGCATTAAAAGCTGCAGTGCACCGTATTCTGTATTTGTATTAATGATAGCTTTGAACTGTGCTATCTTTGATATGTATTGTGTACTGCTGACTCATGGCTCTTTCTAGCCTAGAAAGGTACTTTGTCTTAGCAGGTTTGTGTGGGTTGAGAGTGGAAGCCACAAGAATATTCTGAAGTTGAGGATTTAAAATTAATATAAAAGTATCATGTAATTAAAGTTGAGATAGTAATACCCTCTAAAGTCACCCTAAACTTTCTTTGTTCACGCAGGAAATTATTAGATATTATCCTGTCTTGGTTCTGGATATTCTTTATTGCCATTCATTCTCAGAGTCAGTGGGTGAGAATCCACACAAGCAAGAGCAGGGACAGCAGAATCACCCTCTTTGTGCACATTCTTTTGTGTACTTGTTGCAAGGGGCCCCAAATGCTTTTATAAATGCTCAGAAGCAGCAATTAGGCAATTGCATGATTGATATCTTCATTATCAGAAAGCTGTATCTTTCATATACAAGAAATGACAATGATACTAACATCAACACTGGAAAAAATGGGATTTAACAAAGGGGAATTAACTGTCAAAGAGAAAAGATAAAGGATAAATTTGTGGCACATAATTTTCTTAACCTGTGTTATAACCTGCTATCTATAGTAAACATACATTAAATAGACAATCACTTGCAAGCTGATTCCACATTTTCTTGTCTATTTCTTCTACTATACTAGCAATATTTAAAATAATTTTACATTAAAAGGCTCATGTTCTGCTATAAGATTTTAATGACACCATCTGGAGTGTGAGCAGTGGTTAAGAGCACAAAAGGTTGGAGTCAGAAGCAAAAAATCTGGCTGGAGTAGGAAATCAGATAGTTGTTAGGAACTGAAAGCCATGAACAGCTCGGCTGGTTGGTGATCAATGCCATTTCTAGTAGAGAGCTGTTTACTCTGCAGAACCACTTCTGGACTAGCATTGAGCATCAGTCATCTTGGCATTCTCAGAGAGGAAAAGGACTCTGGACGGCTGGCTGAACATCTCTGTCTCAGGAGCAGCCTCTTGAGGTCAGGTTTGAGAAACACCAGCAGGGCAGTATGGGAAACAATTGGTGCTGCTGCCTACGCTGAACCTGTTCTATGAAAAGACAACTTCATTCTCTAGGCTTGTCAATCTGTCACCAAGAAAAAAAATAGAAACTAAAATTAAAAGGTTATGATGTTACCTTCTCCAAAAATAGAATTTCAGTCATCCCGGAGAAGTGCTGTGCTTGGGTATTTTCACTCAGGCTCTGCAGTCTGCTGACATCTCCCCACTGTCATCAGTGCAGAGCTTCCCTTTGGTACTGCTAAAGGTCACAGAGCACTGGGGACTTGGAGGGATACCTCCACTTAAACAACCATAGGAAAATGTCTTCAGGATTAATATGAAATAGAAAGAATCGAAACAGTCTTTTTATGTATCTCTTTGCTGATGTTGACAACACTAAACCAAGCAGTGCTTTCCGTTGCACAGCATTGTCTCAAGTCTATTGAAGACCAAAGGTTAGGTCCTTAAAAAAGATGCTGCTGACTGAACCAGTCATTCAGGCAGCCTGCTGTGTTATTTCTGAGCTACCATGGAAAACAAAGGATCACAGATTACACGAGCAGAAAAGACTAGTAGAAAACTATTGAAGAAGAAAGAAAAACAACCAGCAAGTCTCAAGTATTACTCGCAAGAACAAAGAGAAATTAGTGAATGCAACTATCCACTTTACTTGGAAGACAAAGTTCAATGGTATGAAAGCAAAGTAAGAAACTAATTCAGTTCTCAGGGTGAAGCAGAGGACAGTAATGGTAAATCTGACCCTGTAAGGTGCTGAATGGTAGCCTACAAGCAGAGAGTGCCGAGCACTCCAAGGGTCAAGCCTTTGGCACTCCGGCACTTGAGATTCAGTCTTTCTATAGATTAGGATTGATCTCCCCCATCTCCAGATAAATAAAATAAACAAACTGTAACCTTGAAATTGTCATCCAAACCTGGAGTCCAGCCAAAATCACAGAGACAGAATCCCCTTGAGAAGCAGAACAGCAACCCCAGAGGACACCATTGATGCATCAAACAGAAACAGTGGATTTTGATATAGCGAGGATTTCCATAATTTCATTTTTATTAAAATAACTAAAAGTATAATAGTATTTTTTCCCCTGAAATGCAGAATTGCATACATCACCATTTTTGCACAGATACTCAGAGGGTATATTTATATCCTTTTGGAATTGAAAATGCCCAAAGTCATGTTTGAAATCAGTGCAGTTATAAAAGACAACATTATTACTCTATGGCAATAGGATACTGTTTTTGCTACCTTTGTTGTTTTTGGGAACTGAAGGAGTTGCCAGCAGCTTCAAGGTCATATAAAGGAAGCAAGCCATATTCAAGCTAGGAATGGCACCAGTCGACACTCGAAAAGGAGGGATAACAAGTGGTCAAGCTTTTATGATTCACAGCAAAACAAATTAGATTGTATCCTGGGGTGGTTTTTTGCCTTAGGTGAGGCAATAATCTGAGTTCAAATTAATAAAGAACTCAAGCATGCTGTAAGTTGTGTTTCCTCAAAAGCCTAAAACTCTACTTCAGATTCACTGAAACTGAGGAAAGCAAAGACCACAAAACAATATTTCAAATGCTTATGCTTAAACATAGCTCACAGCAATGTGTTCACTGCATATGAATTCCTTCCTTACAATGAGGCAACACCCAGCAGACACCAAGCACATGTGCAACTGCACAGAAAAGCCGTACCCTCGGTTCCCATTGGTTAAACAAATCTAAAATTCCGGACATTTAAACTTCAGACTTCAGAATATCTAAAATAATAAGACAAACAGGAAAGCAAATAGGAATCCATGCAATAGCGTACATTATATATAACAACAGCTGCAAAAAAAAGTAAATTAAGAGGCCCTCAAAGGTTCAGCTAAGGGAGAAGTACTATATAAATAGGAATAAAGAGAGAGAGATGCAAATGTTTTCATGGAAGGTGAAAGGAATGTGACTGCTCTATCAGTGACTATGTTGGTTACACAGTACACCTACCAGGAATGCATTTTATTATCTAATATTTATCATTTTTGATGGTCACAGGTGTTCATATGCCAAAAAGATTTTAGCAAATGCCCCTAACTGTGTGACATCTGGATACTGTCATCACACTAACAAGAGGTAGCTTTTGCCACTAGGCTCTGCTCCGGCAGATGTGTTTTTACTGCCACTGTTCATTTCCTTCCCTGTTAAAATGCAAAACATTAGCTTTTACTTACAGAGATAACCTGTCTTTTCTACACTATGAAGTTAGTCAGATCCTGGTATACTGTTAGCCCAACTAATAAAAATAAAAAATATACTAAATAGAAAAAAGTTTTACTTGCTAGAATACTGGGTCAGATTCTCAAGTAATATAAAGGAACTACTATGATTGACCCTTTTTGCTAAGTATCCTTAGCATGTTTTCCATGTTGTTAAAAGATTGTTTAATAAAAAACAAAACAAAACAACACAACTCAGGAAAGAAATGAAAACTTTTCTGTAAACTTGCAGAGAGAACAAGCTGCTCTGAGGAAAGGCAGAGTCAAGCATAAAATATTTTGAAGGAAATATTTTTCACAAAAACCCTCGCAAAATCTTTGGAAACTCATTGTTTCTGGAACCTTATATGTAGCTAAGTAAAATCCAGATCTGTTTGTGACTTTTTAAACTCCCTTGAATAATACAAAGGATTTTCTCACTGAGGGACAGAAAAATACAGGTGGAAAAAAAATAATTACAAAATGGAAATCTAGCTTAGTTGAAGCAATGTAGTATATTAATATTCTCATCACAGTAGGATATTGGTAAATAAGACTTACATCTATGAATGTTAAATTTTAAAAGCAAAAAAAACCCTCTACTTCAAAGGCAAACTCACTCCTATGTGTTTCTGAATTCTGGTAAAATTTACTGCAGAACTACCCTTTATTTTCTTCCCATCTCTGCCTTTGCATTTGGCTCTCTAACATTAAAATGCTTGGGATAGGAGCTGCAAGATGACACAAAACAAAAAAAATCCATTAACTCAGTACAGTTAGGAAGTTGGTTTTTTTGGTCGTGCATTATTGCTCCTTCCAGGCTTCCCCAGTGCGTCAATCTCCAATAGCTCTTTATTCCCTGTGTGCAAACTGCGCTAGCTTTACTGTGCATTTCTTTTACATCATCACAAAGGCGACCTTCTTAGCAACAAAAAAAATGTTCTATAAAGGCACCATCAACTAGATTAAAACTCTTCACTGTGTGACACACATCTAGGAAGTTGCAGACCATGCTGCAGTGCAGAACAGCTGCAGCAAGGCCAACAGGAAAACCAAGCAAGTCACCTGCCTTAGTGCTCAGGCACCAAAGACCATCACCTGATTGCCTGCTGAATAGCAAAGCACAGCTGAACAGAAATTCCCTAGCTTCTATCCAGTGCATGGTAGATTTCAGGTATGGCTCTCTCTCTATAGAGACCCTGTTGCTCAAATACTGCACCAGCAATATGCAACTAGTTACAGACCCCATGCCATCTGCACTGCTTGGCCCTGATCCCCTCCCTCCTCAGCATGATCAACATGCAGTGCCATATTCCCAGATGTATGAACATCTGACTAGATCTCTCTCTTACCAACTGGGAGCTGACAGCCATTACCATGGAAAAAATGAATAGCTGAGGTGCTGGGCTTGGATTACCACTTAATGGTGCCACAGCCAGGTCTACTGGCACTTATGCCCTGGCTGCTTAAATAAAATGACTCTCACTTTCCAGGTTTGCATTAGAAGTTTAGCTCGAACATTACCCTTATCCAAAATGGATCTCTGCTGCAGCAAAGCCCCGGACTGTAATGAGGTTGCCAGGCAATTGCTAACAGTCTTTTGCAATGCTGCTCTTACCCAACTGCTGCCAAAGAGACTCCAGGCTGGTCAGAGACTCAGGAACATGCTGGCAACTGGAAGGTGACATGCAGCATTTTAGCGGCAGTTGCAGGCAGTACCAGTCTTGCAATTACTAGGGTGTTGCTGTTATTAGTTTAACTTAAATTTGTGCTGGAGCAGGATGACAAACAGATTTTGGAAAGAAACTGTGCTGCTACCAATTCACCAGTTACTCTGACCGTGCGGGAAATTGAGCCCGTTCTGCCCCCTTGTGGGTGCGAGTCTGCTGGGGATGCGCCTCGCTGACCCCCTTTGCCCCCCAGGAATCCCTGCTTTATTGCTGAGAAAAAAGAGGGTCCCTCTGGCTGAAGCGTTGTGCAAAGTTAGAACACTCAATCTGGATTGCTTCTGCTGTTTGGTGCTACTCCCTTCAAGTGCTTTTTCAAAAATAAGAACCTTATTTGCTGTGTTGGACAAGTATGTCTCCCTTTTTTCCCTGGCATCAGAGCTTGCCTACAAGCACAAGGCTAAATTCAGATAACACTGTAGAGGTCTGCAATCGTGCTAATGTTAAAATCAATAGCTTTGCCACTAACATCATTGTGAATGAAGTCAGCACACCGAAATAACTTATACTGAAAATATATTTCCTCAGTCACACCTGATGTAGTGATTCAGATTTGCTAATCCATGCATAAAGCATGTGCCCTAAATCCTCTTCACACATAACACCTCAGTTTCACAGACTAGTTCTGATTACAGGAACTCATTGTGCCATATAAGAGAACAAAAGAAAACACATGACAAAACTCTGTCAAGGGACAGTGTAATGAGATGCTAGCAACTTATTTTCTGCTCCTTACTTCCCTTGATTTAACTTTTGTTTACCTATTTCTTGACACACATCAACTCTGACTTTCTAACACTCAGAAGATTAAATCCAGAACTGATGTGCAGAAGACAAGTTACATGCCTTTAAAAAGCTCTTTAGGTTTGTTTTATCTTTATAACCAAGTATATGTTATTTAGTACCAAAGTAAATACACTTTGGAGTGTGTTCTTATGAGTTAGGTACTGATGAAGTTCTTTTTGATAAGATAATGTTTTACATTGGAAAAAGTGTTCACTTTCAACCTTCCTAAAGAATGCAAAAACCATGCAAATTCCATTATAACTGCCAAAGAAAAAAACATACAAAAATTTATCTAAAGGTTGTAAAAAAAAAAACAGAAAAAAGGTGTAGATTTTCTTGCTGTAAGGGAGTAATCAAACAGAAACCTATAGTTTAAAAAAGATACTAAATTACATAAAAAACGCCTTTCTTCAAAGGACAAATATTGCTAGAATTTTCCTTAAATGGTGGGTGTGTGGGGATAGAGAAAAAAAATTACTATGAATACTCATAATCTCTTCCAAATGTCATATATCAAAGTTTATCGTTTCACAAACCTAAGACACGACCATTCTTTTTTCAAAAACTGCAGTTTTATTTTGAATTCACTACTGCTTGCAAAACTTCTCTGATTTGAGCTACATAATATGTAAAATCCATCTCCTTCAACATGTACCATATAGATGGTGGAGGAAAAACATAAATAAACTATAGCTATGTCTTTCATCTCGTTTAGTAACAGCAAAATGCATTAGCAAGAAATAATCCTGCAGTCTGCTATTTTGGCTCTCTTTTATCTATTTTTATTTAGGTTTTGTTGAAATCAACACCTCTATCAGAGTAAGAATTTCTGTTTCATTTGTTTGCTCATTAAGTACAAGAAAGTGCATAATCCAAAAAGGCTTTATATACAGATGAAGCTGTCAAGAGCAACACAAATTCTAACAGTTTCTCAAATGTGATAATTACTATTTATTTTATAGGCTTATACATGACATCCCATTATTAAAGTAACTCCCACTTCAGCTTTTACTATTAACCACACTTCTTAATCTCTTATTGACCCCAAGCAAAACTGTATTTTGCTGCACAGCAACAACAAAAAGCTAACACTCAATGTTTACTTTACCAGGAATTATTCTCAAAGCTATTTCTACATTTTAAAAGGTGCCTCATTTGAAAATACCGATGGCATCCATTAGAGATTGAAATTGCGCTTTAGAATAGACTGGATAAATCAAAGCACAGGGAAAACCAGTAGGACTTTCAAAAGCATTTGGAGCTAGTCCAGCTGAATTCCCACACAGATCAATGGGGGTTTTGACACCACTTTCAAGGACAATAGCTATCGGGAAGAGCCACGCAGCTGCTTCATACAGAATTTTGTGCCATTACACTGGATAACTATGGGGACTCTACTGACCACCTGAAAATCTGTACCTGGCGCAACTGGGTCAACTTATGTTTCATTAAGAAACACAGTAAATAATCTTTGTCAATGCTTCTTACAAGCACACTGCAGTGTCACAGGTCCCTACTCAGTATGTTTTGCCTGCTGGTCCTCTTTCCATACATTGATTGTTACTAACTCCTTTATTATTTATTTTTCCATAAGTATGAAGTGATGACCTGTCACAATTCTGGTTTAAGCCAGTATTCTCCTGAATGGATTTTACTACTGCATGTGGAGGCAATACAAATTTACCACCACCTACAAGCTAGAAACACAGACACCAAGCTACTTCAAACCACAAGAAGTAAACTTCACTCTTTCCTATCCCTATGTAAAGGGATCTGTCACACAGTACTATGGTGGGGGCTGAGGGAGAGGTGGGTGGGAATTTCAAAAGATGAAATTAACAAATTCAGAATGAATTAAAAATCTTGGAAATCCCATGTATTGGGTGAGAGAGTAAGAACAATCATAAAAAGGACCAGTAGTAGTTAATACTAGGAACAGAGCAGAAGAGGACATGCTGGATTATTTCCAGTGGAAAGCAAGTAAGAAGAGAGTTCAAAAAGAGCAGAAAAGTCAAAGAAACTGCTCCAGAGACCACACTTGAGCTTTGTAATAAGAAAAGGAGATGAGGTCAGAGAGTCTTGCAAACTTTGAGATCTCACCTGACCTGTGAAATAAGTGTTCTTCCTGAATGGTTTTATGTGTATTTTTGTTACATGGATGGTAGATTTTTTTGATCATACATGCTTTCAGAGATGCAGTGCCCTGGCAAAGCACACTAGCAAATATCACAACACAATAAGTTTGGCAGAAAGCATAGGATTTTAGGGGATTTTCACTGAACATCTTCAAAAAAACACAGCTGACTGAAAACACTATTGACATCTGTTGGAGATTCTAATAATAAAACCAGTACATACACACCACACAACTAACCCTAAGATTTCTGGATGGTGCTTTCTCTTGACAAACACTTAGTTTTTTCACTAATAGGAAAACATCAGTCTTGAGGATCCCACTGCTTCTTTCCCCTCACGCGTCAAACGGCAGCACAAACAGCCACACGCTGTTGCCGTGTTCTCTGTGCCTATGATCTTGATCAATGTACTGGTATTTGTGTATTTTCAGATTTTCCCATAATGGTAAAGTTCCCAAACAAAGGAGCAGTAAGGAATATAAGAGTCCTGTACACTAATTTTTAATGGATTTTTCTGCTGCACTTGTTTTGATATGCTTTTAGTCTAGTCAATTCTGCTGCTTTATTTCAGTAATTGAAAGTCACACTAGAATTTTTAACAATGTTAATTTTTAGTAAAATAACACCTTTTGTCTGAATTACTGTAATTATATTCAATGCACCCTTTATTGCAGCCTATCATCCAGATGGCTCTGCTGAAGAGATGGAAAAACCAATATAATATACAAAGATGGAAATTACCAGTAGATCTGATATTGTTTAAATGACTGAAGATTCCTCTCTTCTCCCCCAGCCCCCCCGAGATAAAATGCAGTAGCCTCAAAGCTAGCACCTCTATTCTGTGATACAGGAGAAACCAGAGATCTGTAAACCTTTAAGAAGCACCTTTGATGTTTAGGTTTTTATATTTCTTTGATCAGAGATTAGTTGCTAAATGCAGAAAAAGGATCACTTACTGATACACAATGAACTTCAAGAAATAACGTGAAAAAAAGCCCCTGAAATGTCAGATTTTTTGGCCACCACAACTGAAATAGAACTCAGTTCTAAGAATGAATAAGTAGAACACAAATCTATATTTTCACCTAAAACATTTCATAAATTATTATCTTCAGTTAAATAAAAAGATATGATAAACAGGTCTCAAATAAGCATTGGCATGTTCCACTATTAATTTCAATATACCATTGAATTCTAATGTTTCAGGAGGTATGTCACATAGAACTTAATATTCACCAAAAATAGCAACTGTAACAAAATTCAGAATAGGAGATAACACCCATCTCTTACTGCATTTGTCAGATTGCATTGTCAGACACATTGGAGTCTCAAATCCAACAAAGAAATGGCAGAAAGATACTACTTTCAGTCTTAATTCAGTCCATTTCTTACCTGGTTTAAAGGGAATATTGAAGTGACAGGTGGTGTTTTTTCCTTGCGGAAGCCCCAGTGGAAAGAGGGAAAAAAAAAATGGAGGGAAGTTCGAGGTCAGGGCACCAGGCGAACTCCCTCCTTGTCCACCTCGCTCCCCCAGGTGCCTCTAAACAACAGGTATGAGGCTCTGGTTAAAGAAGGCCCAACAAATGAAGATATGGATGATGGGCAATCTACATCAGAAGGGCCTCCACAGTCAGAAAGATCTACTGCTTGCATCACAACCTCTTCCACAAAGAAAAAAGATGGGTTATCGTCGTAGGTGAATCTGTTCTGAGGAGAATGGAGGGTCCCATATGCTGAGTAGACCCTCCTCATAGAGAGGTCTGCTGTCTCCCTGGAGCCTGGGTTAGGTATTTCACTAAGAAACTTCCCAACTTGGTAAGGTCTACTGATTGCTACCCATTACTGATTTTCCAGGTGGGTGGTGAGGAAGCTGCAACCTATAGTCTGTGAGCAGTAAAGAGAGGCTTCAGGGCCCTGGGATGGTTAGTGAGAGAATCTGGGGCACAGGTTGTTTTTTTCTTCTCTCCTTTCTGTTGCAAGCAGTGACATTGGAAGGATGAGGAGGATACAAACCATAAACACATGGCTCCATGGCTGGTGTAATCACCACAATTTTGGGTTTTTTGATAATGGGTTAACCTACTAGGTACGCTGCCATCTAACAAGAGACACCTTTCGCAAGAGGGGAAGAGGGTCTTTGACAAAGAATGCTGATTGACAGGGCTTTAAACTAGATGTGAAGGGGGATGGGGATAATAATATCCAGATTGTCTGTGACAAGCAGCAGGAAGACACACCAGTGTTGGAGGGATGGGGTTATAGTAAGGGCCTTCAGCCTGTTGGCCTGAGGTGTGCAGTGGGCACTGGAGCACAGGCAAAGTCTTACAGAGACAAGCCAGAGGCCCTTGAGGTAATATGAGCCAACAGGGTAGCTTTCATGAAACACCTTGGGGGAATGAAAGGGTGTCCATCTAAGAAAGTGACACAGCCGGCAGCACAGCTGAAATGTCTCTACACCAATGCACACAGCATGGGCAACAAACAGGAGGAAATGGAAGCTGTTATGCTACAAGAAAGCTACAACACAGTGGCCATTACTGAAACTTGGTGGGATGAATCCCATGACTGGAGTGTGGCTATTGATGACTACAAGCTGTTCAGAAGGTAAAGGAGGAGGAGGAGGGGTGGAGGTATTGCCTTCTATGTTAAGAAATGGATAGAGTGGGAAGAATTTTCCCCAGAGAATAGTCATGAGCCAGGTTGAAAGCTTATGGACAGGAATTAGGGATCATGACAACAAAGGGAGCCTTGTGGTTGGTGTCTACTACAGGCCGCTGGATCAAGGGGAACCTATTGATGAAGCCCTATTTCTCCAGCTCCAGGAGACATCAAACTCGCAGGCTCTCATCCTCTGGGGGATTCAACCACCCTGATGGAAATGTAGCATGTCAGGCTGTAGGCAAACCAAGAGACTCCTGGAGTGCTTTGATGACTACTTCCTAAGACAAGAAATTAACAGCCCTACTTGAAGGGAAGTGATATTGGACCTGGTGGTCGCCAATCACAGAATCACAGAATCACAGAACG
>NW_010159305.1:0-5846 GCF_000695765.1 Mesitornis unicolor
GATTCTGTGATTCTGTGATTCTGTGACAGGGTCCTTTGGTGATATTAAACATGCAGTGCTGAGGAACTTAAAGAAGATACATTGTTTCTCTCTTTCTATGCTAGTATGTTGAAAAACAATGTAAAAAAGAACAGTCATAATTTTTTATTCCTCACAATCACTAGTTCTGTAAATATAGCTTTTAATAGTTTTTTCTTGGATTTATACTCTGAATAAAAAATAAACACTTTCATTTGTTTGTTTCTTGTATATTTTTCCAGGCTTAACATTTCTGCTCAGGGCAAGCTGTCTAGAAAGACTCCATATTATTGCTGAACTTGCAGGTGCGATGCTTTAAAGGAGGAAGTTTCTGCTACTTCTTCTTCTGACAGTGGCCTTGAACCTCTTGCCGTATTTATCATATATGGCAGCCAGGTTCGCTAGATACTCACACAGACTACTTCTCAATCTTAATTGTAGGGAGTCCCAGCAATACTGTGAGAAGGTGATCTAACCTCAGAGAGCTGCCAAAATGAAGTTTGGCTGCCAGTCAAGCAAGCATTTAAAAAGAAATATGACTGTGAAGTCCCAAAAACATCTAAAAGAAATGATTGCAAATTAAAATATCTCCTGCAGATGGAAAAGTGGGACTACTTGGAAATAGGCCAGAAATAATTTTTGCTTTGCATTTAAGTTTCTTTGGATGCATGCCACCAAACAAAATCCAGCATCTGTTTCTATGGCTGCTGCAAAGGGCAACAAAAATTCCTCAGGCTAAAAGTTGCACAACAACAAATATCAGAGTATTTAAATTGATGAGTAATCAGAAAGGAACAGGAGACTTCCTAATTCTTACTCTTACGATTTGTGAATTGTAGTACAGGTAGTGAATTCAAATAGACCTGATTTAAAGCAAATCCCATTATTGATAGAAGCTAGTTTTGCATTCTCAAATAATATTTTCCCATTTTAATTCAGATATATACAGATGTATATGTTCAGAGTTCTTAGCATACGAGTGAAAAAGAAAAGACATCTTTAGTAAGCCATCCCATCTCCTATAGAATGTCTTTTACCCCTGGATTTAACATATAGCTCAGAAACCTAGAAATCAAAGCTCTGGCTGCGAGATGATCCTTTGATCTTCCATTGGTTTGATAAGGCTGATAAACTGTTGCTTTCTGTAAAGCGATTCAAGAAATCTTAAACTGTACTGTAAAGAGGATCAGTGTGAACGATGGAGTAAGACAAGATCTTCATTGTGTAGATAGGACAACTTAGTGATAAATAGGATAATAGGGAATTAATAGCTCCTGCATCTCTATTAGTAAAATTCTCCTTCCTTCCTTGTTACACTCAAAATCTCGTTAAGTGTACAAAGGAACGTGCCTTATCTGTGGAACCAACAGTATTTTATTAGTCTAATTAAAGCCTTAATCAAAATGCAGCAAGGATTTGCTATTGCACTTATACTGAAGCTAACAGTTACAGTTTGTAATACAATTCAAATGTATACATATTATATCCACTGGAGTACTTTTCCGTAGTGTTGTTTATTTTTCCAAGGCTTCTCTGAGTCCTGTAGTCTACAGCTTTGGTCTTCCAAAAATTGGACCAGGGAGTTATTATGACAAGGCACCACTATCCTGAGGCTGTTGCTCAGAAGAATATGATGTTGAAGGTGGCAATTTTTTCCTCTTTGGTCTTGGGCCCACTTTTTAAAGTTCTTATTTGTATGTTTATATATGTGACAGTGATATGTAAAGAAAGAGCTCCGTAACAGCTTTTAGGAGAACTGAAGCTTATATAATAAAAATCAAGCAGGGTATATTATGTGAAATATATGTGGAGTCTTTAGCCAATGCACTCTAAATAGTTTTACACTAATTTTAATTTAATCCAATTGGCTGTCCTTTTACACTGTAGAGTGTTGCTGGCATGTCCTATTCTGTGTGTCATTTTGTAGTCATACCTTATTTTCTGTTTTTATTTTGATATCTTTCAAAACCTTCTGATTAACATTTCTGACTTTTTTGGATCTCTTTCATTCAAAATGGCAGTCATTAGAAATTTTAGCTCCCTTTTTATTAGTTTCCTGCAGCTACTTTTGCAGGCTTGGCATCACTGCTGCTATCAGTAAGTGAGAGAGAGACGAATGGGACGTAAATACACTGCATCACCATCTTGGCTTGGGGATGGCATGCTGCTAACCTCCTGCTCTGGCCTTTAGTTCACTGAACACAGCCACAAGCCATTATCAATAAATAAATTTTTCATCTTCATTTATTCAACACTGTTATAAACAGACTCTACACAGACATCATCCTCAGAGTAAATCAGCTTCACCAAATAGCAGTTTAGGAAAAAAAAGTAACATCTCAGTTGAAGAAATTGAAATCTATTATTTCCTCCATATTTGACAAAATAATGATCATACTGTTGTAGAGTAACATCGCATTTTAGTAACCGTGAAAATACTTGAATGTTGAAACTATTTCCCCTTTCTACATTTCTAGATGGCCATGAGTTATTGGTCCACATTCACAGGAAGACTACAAAGCAAAAAAAAAAGGTCAAACTGAAATGTCATTGCCTCAAGGGCAAGACCTACAAGGAGTGGCTGAAGCCACTTGGTTTGTTCAGCTTGGAGAAGACCAAGGAGTGACCTCATTGCACTCTGCAACTTCCTGAAGGGGAGCAGCAGAGGGGGAGGTGCTGATTTCCTCTCTGGTGACCAGTGATAGTACACAAGGAAATGGAATGAAGCTGCATCAGGGAAAGTTCAGATTGGACATTAGGTAAAGGTTCTTCACTGAGAGGGGTGGTCAGTCACTTGGACAGGCTCCCCAGGGAAATGGTCATGGCACCAAACCTATTACAGTTCAAGGAGTTTCTGGACAACACAGTTATATGGTTTAGGTTTAGGTAGTCCTTCAAGGAACAAGGAGTTGGACGTGATGATCCTTATAGGTCCCTTATAAGTTGAGATAGTCTATGATTCTATAATTCTTTTCCCACAAAGAGAAAAAAAATATCATGGAGAAAAGCTGCAATATAATGGTAGCTAGACCTCATCTGGGGTCTGAAATGTGCCATTTTAAAATTTTGTTTGGGTCTAAATGCCATTTTTTCCACTTATGTCTGTCTTAGGTCAGGCCTGAAGAAAAGGAAAAAAAATCTTTCAACAAAACAATGACATGGGAGTTTGTTTCCCAAATTATCCCCTGAAATCTTTCTCTCAAATTACTCCCTCCCCAATATTCTTCAAATAATTGGTAGATTATGGAATATATGAATAGTCTTACATTCAAAACAAAGGTTTACATTTAGGACTTTTAGTTTACAGCCTTGTATATTAAGAGGAATGTCTACGTAAAAGCCATTCTACTAAAAACTCTGTTTCCATATTTCATCAATTCAGCTTCAGTTAACAGCTCCCAAATTAACTAAAATTAATTCTACTATACAAATCTTTTACTCCTAACTGCTTAGAACTTCTAAAAATTCAATGTTATTCCACCTGTTTCAACCAGAAACACAACTTCTTGATTGTGTAGTTATCAAATAAATCATAAAGTATTGTTTTGTTTGTGAAGACACATATAATGGACATCATATTTCTTGTATTATTTTCAGGGAAATACTAAAAGTAAAATTCAAACATGATCTTAAAAACTGAGCTCGCTGCTTTTAAAAATTAAGTCAAAAGGATTTTTTCCTTATTTTTTATCATTTGTGTCAAATTTTATCTGTTCCAAACATGAGTACATTTTTAATTACTATTAATATGGAGAATACTCTTGAAGGAAATATTTAAAAAATCACAATCAATATTTTCTGTATAAATTTTTTTTTTCTTAAATACTTCAGACAGTGGTGTTCTTACCCATACATGAGTAGGAAACATAGCCTTGGTAGTTCTAGGCAGATGACAGTATTCTAGAAAGAAGGTGATTACTTGGTAATTTCTTCATAAAATCAATGAAGATACATGTGATTTCATAGGAATAAATCACTTAAACAAATTTAATTTTAATACTATAAGAAAAAAATTCTTATTAGAAAAAATATTGATATTTTATTTCTTTTATTTCCTAGAAGTTGCAGTAATGAGATACTCAATTTGACAGTAATAAGAAGTAGTAGTTATTGCTATAATATGAATTTTATGAATGAAATTAAAGGAACAAGATGGTTGACTGAAAATAAAAATTCGTATTACAGTGTAATACAGTGTAATACTTTATTTTATTAAGTCTTAATGAATTAATTATTTATTAAAACAATCAAATATAGTATAAAATAGTGTAGTTTCAAATATTGGAAAAAAGATTTAGTACAGAAATTAAGCTGAAAAGAAGATATCCTTTTAATATCATCAACTTCTATATCTGGAAAAAAAAGCAAAATTTTGGCTTCTGCTCACTATACTATATAAGCAGCAGTCTTCAGCTTGCTTGTAGGCACAAGGAGCAGATGTTTGATTTAAAACAAGGATGTAATGCCATGCTATGGCAAAAACAGGGTGGCTTAAGAAAATGACAGCATTAACGTTCTGCTAGCTTACGCTAATGAATGTTGGCAGTATAACAGTGTATGTCATTATAAGCTGTCATAATGAAAAATTATATGAGACACGAACTTGCCAGAGCCGTTACATTTACTGAAACCCTTACTATTTAGGTTATTATTCTGCTTGCAGAAGAGAAAAAGAAACAAAGACAAATCAGAAAAGTCTTTTAACAACCATTTAAAATGAAGATTTATTTTCCTATATTTTTTCTGTTTCTTATAAATTCCTGCATGCCATCCAGCTTACACACTAAACAAAAACAATGGACAAGACGAGCATATAAGTTTTAATGTAAGAAAAATTCATATTAAAAAATGTAAAATTTAATGGAATCTATGGTGTCCTCAACAGTATACAAGGGAACATTTTTCACAAATTCTCACATCAGGCCTAGATTTGTTAACTGTAGAACTGGAAGAAAAGTAGAAATGTCAAACCACAAATTAACCTGTGCTAATTAATGTTGTTGCAGCAGGCTCCTGAGACAAAGATATTTTCTCTGCCATGGTGTTATGCCATGTAGACATACCTGCTCACTTGCTGATAATGTTGATATTTATAAAGCAGTGACATAAATTTAACCTCTTTCTACCATATTCAGAAGAAACAGAGAGACAATCACAATAAGACTGCAGAAATGTGTTCTACTTCCAAATAATCATTTTCCCTCAAGAGTCCATATTAGGACTGGTACTGCTGAATACCTTTATTAATGACATAAAGAGTGGGATTGAGTGCACCCTCAGCATATCTACAGAAGAAATCAAGCTGAGTGGTACAGTAGATTCACTTGAAGGAAGCAATGCCATATAGAGGGGTCTTGACAGGCTTGAGGAGAGGGCCCAGATGGATATAATGAAGACCAACAAAGCCAAGTACAAGGTCCTGCAGCTGGGTTGCAACAACCCTCAGTATTAATGCAGGCTGGGTGATGAATGGGTTGAGAGCATCCCTGTGGAGAAAAACTTGGGGATATTGGTGGATGAAAAACTAGACAAGAGACAGCAACGTGTGCTTGCAGTCCAGAAAGCCAACAGTGTCTTGGACTGCATCAAAAGTGTGGCTAGCAGGTTGAAGGAGTTGATTCTTCCCCTCTACTCCACTCTCATGAGTGCCTTACCCGGCATACTGCATTCAGTTTTGGAGTCCTCAATATAAGAAAAACATGGACCTGTTAGAATGGATCCAGAGGAGGGCCACAAAAACGATCAGATGGCTGGAACACCTTTCCTATGAAGAAAGACTGGGAGAGTTGGGGTTGTTCAGTGTCTCCATTTAAGGGTCAGAGAGAGAG
>NW_010159306.1:0-726 GCF_000695765.1 Mesitornis unicolor
ATTGGGGCTTTTGCTACACATTGTGGGAGTTAAAGAGCCTTTAGACCCAAGATCTTAGATCTACTTTTTCGGTTCTTTAAGCATTTGCTCTTGTTATTCTGGTTTTTCCATCACTTTGAAAACAGAAGTTTCTTGACATGTCTGCTATTTTTGGATTTAGAAGAATGTAAAAGAAAGTTTTACAAGTTTTTTGGCTTCTCTAGCTTATACTAGGTTTTAAGCTCCTTATATTGGCAATTTTAGAGTTTGTAGGCGAAAGTGCTTGTAGGCGAAAGTTTGTGGGTATTTTCTTCACTTATTTGGTAGTTTTTGAGCTTTTTCAGTTCTTCTGGCTCATAGAGGGATTTTTGCAACATATAGTGGGAACTTCAGAGTTTCTAGGAATACAGTGTACAGTTTTGCTTGTTTATCCTTTTTTTTTGGCTCCCACGAAAAGCGACGAAAATTGGAGGCTAATGCGGATGAGATACTAGAACACAGAATAGCACAGCATGAAGCTTTTTTTTGTTATAGAAGCACTTGGCATGGAAGAAGAAATCCAGCAAGACCTTTCAGTCCTAACGTCTTTCTGATGTGAGTTAGAGTCGAACGTTTGCCATATTGAAACCAGGCTGTGGGGAGCTGCAGAGAAAGCCTGGTAGAAAACATTGGCTTCCCAGGGAAGCAAGAAATCCCAGAACCAAAAGCTTTGTGAGGCTACAAATTGGCTTAATAGAAAAGACAAGA
>NW_010159306.1:794-1101 GCF_000695765.1 Mesitornis unicolor
AGGGCCCCTACCAGCAGCCACGAAAATTGGAGGCGAACGTGGACGAGATAGCCAGACACTGAATGGCACATCCCAAAGCTTTGTTTGATTATAAAAGTGCTTCGCATGGAAGGAGAAATCCAGAAAGGACTTTCAGTCCTAACCCATTTCTGGAGTGAGTTGGAGTTGAGCATTTGCCATATTGAAACCAGGCTGTGGTCAGCTCCAGAGAAAGCCTGGTAGCAAACGTTGGCTTCCCAGGGAAGCAACAAATCCCAGAAAGAAAAGCTTTGTGAAGCTACAAGTTGTCTTAACAGAAAAGACAAGA
>NW_010159307.1:0-333 GCF_000695765.1 Mesitornis unicolor
TAATTATATATAATATATATCATATTAAAATAATTGGTTATCTTAAGTATATATAAAAATCTATAACATGTATCATTATATTAAAGAATTAGTTACAATAAGTATCTATGTAATTCTACATAATATATATCTATTAAAATGAAGAATGAGTTCTATTAAGTCTATATATATATAATGACATATGTTAGATATAGCACATTAAAATAATGACTTCTAGTAAGTGTATATATATAAAATTCAGTATCTAATATGTAAAGGTATTTATAGGTAGAGTACAATAAAGCTGTGCTTGTAGAAACACAGCTTTGTCTCTATAAAGATCCCAGCTGTATT
>NW_010159307.1:500-847 GCF_000695765.1 Mesitornis unicolor
CTCTCTTATAAAGACCCCAGCTGCGTCTCTATCAAGATCCCAGCTGTGTCTCTATCAAGATCCCAGCTGCGTCTCTATAAAGATCCCAGCTGCGTTTCTATCAAGATCCCAGCTGCGTTTCTATCAAGATCCCAGCTGCGTTTCTATCGAGATCCCAGCTGCGTTTCTATGAAGATCCCAGCTGCGTTTCTACCGAGATCCCAGCCGCGTTTCTACCAAGATCCCAGCTGTGTCTCTAAAAAGATCCCAGCTGTGTTTCTACGAAGATCCCAGCTGTGTTTCTACCAAGATCCCAGCTGTGTTTCTATCAAGATCACAGCTGTGTTTCTATCAAGATCCCAGCTGCG
>NW_010159308.1:0-19271 GCF_000695765.1 Mesitornis unicolor
AATAGGTCATTCCCCAATTTATACTGGAACGAGTTAAATTTATTGCCATAAAGCACTCTCCTTAACTTACATGCTCTTACTTAACATTGGTCCCAAATGCCACCACACACGGTCCACCTTCAGCTTAAAATACAGTTGTCTCACTGAAGACTTTTTTAATAGGCAAGGAATTATCTACTCAAAAAAACAGCAAAATTATCTTTAGAATATTATTTTATTTTTTAAAGTAAAAATATATATACACATACAAGTAAACTGTTTTACACTTCAAAAAATAAAAATGAAGTCTGAATACTGACTTTCCTTGGAAATTCTTCCAAGTCTAATTCATTCAACCTCTGGGAATCAGCAGGACTGAGTCTTCCAGTTACTGACAATGGGGAGAGCACACAGTTGTCTACTGAATCTGGAAATCCCAACTTGCAAAACTTTTCTCAGTTTAAATATTACTCTCTAAGCATCTCAGTATGACTATGAGAAGCCAGTACGTTAAATCAGCTGGTAGGACGTATAGAGTACATGGAGACAGACTTGTAGTGTCTGAGCAAAACCCTGCCATTCAGGGCCTTCTAAACAAAGATTATAAAAACTGCAGGGAAGGAAATCTGGAGATAATTTACTGCTACCTGATTTGTCTACCCCTAGTCATTTTCCTCAGTAATTGTTCCTTTTGCTGATCTCATATATAGGCTAAAAACAGACAAGGTAAGAGCAGAGGAAGGGTCCAGCAACTTCCAGAAGATGAATAAAAGAGCACAGCATCATGAGGAACTGGTGAACATGGAATGTTTGAAAAGTAACTCTAGAAACATTCTCCCACTTCAGGCTACAACTGATGAAAAGCACTAAGAGGAAAATAAGATGTGCCAAGAAGTAAGGAACAAAGAATAAATTAAAAAATTCACCTTTCCCTCAAATAAAGGGAAACTCTACAGGCAAATCTAACGCCTTTTTAAAGAGTTACTATACTAGTTGGACAAGCCTCATTCCGTAAAATTGCAGCAAGATTTCATACAGCAATGATTTTCAAAGACAAGATCATCACTACTTGGCTTTGAACTCTCCTCTCCAACAGAGAGGACATTGAGTGTCCAGGCCACAGACAGTTTCAGAGTGCACTCTGCTTGAGTAGCTGTCAGAAGAACGCAAATCTGAATGCAAAGTTATGGCAGTAGATTTCTCTGCTAACACAAAAGCCAATGTGTCCTCAAGTTTCTCAAGCTTCAGAAAAAGAAACATGCCTGGGGACTTGTTTCTTCTTCACACAGCTTTATTTTTAAATACTAGTTTCTGTTTGGTGAAAACTGTACAGCTTGGACTATTTTAAAAACCTTTAACTGTATGCTGCATGAAAAGGATCATTATAAAAAAATGAACCAAATAATGTTATTCCACTAAGTGGAACTCATGCGCACACGCACACACACACACAAAATGATCATGTAAATAGCAAAGTTAAGGGATTTATAAATAGCAAAATCTCTGAATAAAGTATATACATTTTTAGGCTTTCTCTATAAACATATATATAGTGCTCCTAGTAGAGACAAGTAATTGTGTTCTACATCATAATTTAGAATGTAAGATTAGTTGATGTTACTCTAAAGGCCTTTGAGGTCTTTTCTTATGTATGCACATCCTACACAGTAACACTTGCAAAGATGTCTTTTCACACTAGTTCCTCTCCCAATGTACAAAATCTTATCTTTTCACATTACAGTTCAACAGCCTGCAGAGCAGTGAACAGGAAAGCTGGCATTGCATGCTGAAATAATAAATGTGATTACAATGGAGAGCTTGCACGTGGAGAGTGCTGCACTTCACCAAATGATCTACAAATGGAGTATGAGAAATTGGCCAAGAAACCATCCTCAACGTTCCCATTTGCAGCTATGCTGTGGGCCTTTAGACGTACACCAGTTAAAAGTTATTTTAACATACACTGCTCTTACAAAAGGAGTAACATTTTGTTTCAACAGTAAGACAATTATAGGTTAATACAACTGCCGTAACATAACACAGATAGGACCAGACACCATATGATTCTGAGCACCTCCGGTAAAGTACTGTGCACTCAAGTTTAACTTATTTAAAAATTATTTTAAATGTGAAATTAGTATGTTCAGTACCCTTCAAAAGCACTCAGCATTTCATAAGGTCAAGGTAACAACGGCCAGCTCAAACCACTACACATTAGCAGTAACCATATCCATTCAAGAATGAACACAAAAGTTGATGATGCTCAGAAAAAAAAATACCAAAGGGCTCACATAATTGTGAATATTTTTTAAACTCATTTTGCTTTTAAAATCCCATAATACTCTGTTTAAATACTTTTGGAGCAAGTTTCAAATGGAACAATTGGCAGTGAATTTATTAAAACAAGAGTGCTAAAAATCTCTCATAAAATGATTATAGGCTGAAGCATCACGATTAGCAAGTACTTCACTGTCTCATTTGGGTTTTGATGGTCTCTGCTCGAATAATAGCTCTGAGTTTTAATTTTCTGAGGAAAAAAGAAAGCTTTCTTTTAAAAGTTACAATTCAAAAATCCTAAGTACAAAACTCATGGATGCAATGGCACAATTCCCTGCCTCATCCTTCTAGAGTTAAAGCCTGTTTTCACACCAAACTGAACATAGGTTGTCTCTTTAAAACATCAAAGGGTCAAAATGAAGCTGGCTACATCTTTTTCTACTTCCTTGGGGACATCAATGAGATTAAAAGTTGAATGTATTGAGGTTATCCTTTTTAGAAATCCCATGCTTTGGTGCTTATTATTAAAAGAAAATTCATTTCACATGCTATGTGTTAGATAACTACCGTTGTGTCACGTAAAAGACAGTTTTCCACATTTAGAATTGCTCACAATGAAGCCCTGAGGTAACCGCCTTTTTTCCAGGCCACAGGAATACAGTTCCCTTTGACATTTAACCAACCTTTTACAACCTACACTCGTATATGCAACTTGGAGCAGTCAAATTGATTATCGATTGTTCCCAAAGATGGGATATGTCCAGTTGATTTTTTTGTTTGATTTTAGGATAAAGACTCAGCAGAACGGGCTAATTTGGGTGCAGTGTCTTCTAACGGAGCTTCAACTGAATTCCCCAGGTCTCCATTTTCATGTCCATCAATACTTGGTTTCTTATCAAACACTGCAAGTTAAAAAGAAATTTTATTTAAGGAAGAGAAGTAAACTTGGGAAGGACAGATCAGTGAGCCTTGTTTCAGAAATTGGAAAGCGTGCTGAAATGACAACTAAAATAAGAGCTAATAGGCTTTTCGCAGAACAAAGTATGACAGGAACATGGGAACTGTTTCTATACCTCTCTTCTCTAAAAAAATGCATTTGAAGAAGCCAACAGCATAAAGTGTTAAGGGGAATTAACTACTCCTTGACCAGAGTCAAGAAAAGATAAGAATAAATTTGAATTTCAACCTTAGGGAAAAGGTGATCACAAAAAAACCGCACAAATTAATTCAGTTAATCCAGTTGTCTGTAAGTAAACCAGGCCAATAAGTGAGGGACCAACCAAAAGAGCTGAGAGCTGACTAGCAGGTTAACTGAAGTAACAGTAGATTAATTTTACAATGAATATAAGAACTGTTTTCCAGAAATTGGTTCGCATATGGAGACTTCAGAATTAAACTGCACGTAACACATTTCAGAAAGCTTACCTTGTGAGGGTTTAACATCCACGTTTGCCTCTTTCCTATTAGAATTTGAATTTGCACCTTCTTCCAATTCATCAAGATATAAACGATAACGGTGTCCACTCTCATCCTCATATTCTACATTTTCATCATCTGAATCAACTTCTGGAGCAACATACACTACTTCAAATTCAATCTCGCCTCTCTAAAATGCAACAAAAATTACACATTTACTTACTACTGCACAGCTATGTATAGGATTACTGAGATGAACTAGGTTACTGAAACAAATACATTTTACTGTTGTAAATGCATTTATAGTTGCACTGAATACTTTGGATATGTATCCAAATTAAGTTTTTACTGACTAAAGAGGTACAGCTCTATAGCTAAGATTTAAGAAGGTTACCCGAAGTTCTTAGTTATGAGCCAATACATTTCAAACAGTGACTTCTAACAAGTTTTCTGATAAATTAAGTGTACCTATTAACTGTCTGAAAATGGGAAGGAAGGCAGGAAGAAGATTCTAGACCACAAAGTATGAGAAGTATTGTTTGGCTGGAGCTGTCCAGACACAAAAGAATAAAACATATGTCACTAAATAATTATTTCTGTGGGGCAATGTAACGAGAAGATTTCCATCAGCCTTACTGAAGGTTCATTAGCCAATACATGGGTTTAACTGAGCCAGTACTGACTCAGCATTTTTCTCCTTAAATTGCAAGACATAAGAGGATTAAAGTGTAAGGTGATACAGCTTCAGGAATTGCTGTAGCTTAGCATAACGCTTAACAGAAAACTTTACAATTCAAGGTAATTCAACAGGCAGAACACAGGAAGCACCAAAATGTGCCTAAGTATACTAGGTCCCAACTGACCTGTTGGGAAAGAATAGTTACAGCTTCTTTATGTTTTGCATCTCTTAGATTAACTCCATTTACTGCCAGAATAGCATCACCAACATGCAGTCCTCCACACCGATCAGCAGGCTGTCCAGGATGTATTTCAGAGATCAGTATTGGAACGCCATGCTCCTTCCCACCCTATTAAAAAAAAAAATAAATCTGAATACATGAGATTCTTCCCTTAATTCTTCTCCCCACAAAAGAATGGACAGATTTCAAATATATACTCAAAGAGTCAAAGGAAACAATTCTGAATAATAATAAAAGTATAGAATCATATACAAGCTGATGAGACAACATCAAAGCCTCATTAAAAAAAGCTTATCAGGCAACATCTTGATTTGCATGAAACAATATTAATATTTAGAATCAAAGTATAATAGTCAGAATTTTCAAAATTTGTTGTATAAAATTAATACAGCTTTTGTTAGGTGTGAGATGCCAATACCGATACTTTAAAAAAGTTACAATCGCAACAGCTTAGCTTTGGAAGTTCATTCCCAAATTGTTTCTGTTTTCAGCAGGCTTATCACACCTGAAATTCACCACTGGCTAATCTGCTGAAGTGTCTATACCCTAAACATAAGTTGAAATCTTAAGTTTTACATAAAGTAGCAGTTACCTATTTCCTGATCTATCAAAATGACTCTTCAAGTTCTATGACCATAAATATGAATTTGCGTATGTTTTTTTTTCATATGTTCTAACAATACATTCACCAATTCACATATTTTACAGAAGTACAGATACAAATTTAAATTGCTGTTTCTGTGTCATGAAAATAAATGCAAGTATTTACTGTGATTGAAATTCCTAGTCCTTCATGGTCTTCTTTAACTAGCAAAACTTTTCTGATTGGACCAACGCCTTGACTCTTCTTTAAGGCATCAGGATCCTAGTTTGACAGAAAACAAACACAGTATAAATATAAATGTGCAAGTCAAAACATGATGCTTTTCTGCATTTCCATTTTGTTTGGTTTTGGGTTTTTTTTAAATTGTATATAAGCAGTATACCAGCATCAGTTTTAGACTAGCTCCAGGTAGGCAAACTTGCAGAGCCCCTTTACAGACAGGGTATGAAATCACAGAATCATAGAGTCACTTGGGTTGGAAAAAGACCTTTAAGATCACGGAGTTCAATGCACTCCTGATTAGAATAATTATTTCAATTGTGTCAGTGCTGAGTGATATACAATACTAAACTTAACTTCAAAGGAACAAAATCAGACACATAGTAAAAATATAAGGGACAACATGAAGGAACGCTGATAACTGCCAAAAAGTTCTATTATGTAAACCAAAATTTCAAAATAATCAAATGGTAGAAGATGATGTCATACAGTTCCAAGGAAGAAGTTTATTCAAGTTTATTTTTATTATAAGTTCAGTCTATTCCTAAAAGTGTTATTCTAGTTGTTTTTTGTAAATAAGTTAGCTCCACATTTTGAAACCCAGGTAACAAATTACACTGTTAAACTAATATTTATACATACACACAGCAAAAGCTCAGTTTTCAAAAGGACTGGGTGTTCCTAGGTAAGTCAAAGGAATTGTATCATCTTTCATGGGTCATTTCTGGGGATGTGCTATTCAGCGTGGAACTGTCCTTCAGCATACAAAAGAATTATATATTTAAAAGTGACATTTGAAAGAACACAATATTGAAGTTAAAAAAAAAAACACAAAAAAAGAAGAAATAACTCATAACTGTTTTCCACCAATGCTGGAAATTATAGAGGAATGGCTGATCTTTTCCACTTACATGTCCTGGTGGTGCTTGCATTGGTCGCTTTAGATCATTCCGACCCCGACAAGCTCTAATAACTGTTTTGTGACGGTGAAGGTGGATTTCTGCTTCAAGCTGATTCCAGAGCTTGTCATGAGCAGGTCCCTTCATATCGCGGCCCAGTAACTGAATCTGCTGGACCCTACATAATGACAAAAAGAGTAAAACAACATGCTATATTACAACTGAAAAATCAGTGCATTGTACAACTCATAGACTTCGTCTGGATACAGCACAGTCACGCAGCAACTACAGCAAGTGCAAAAACTGCAGGGATTTTTTGTTTCTTCCTTTTGTTCAGTTAACTGCAAACGTGACACTTTACCTGCTTAGTCTTAACTTTAGACCTGCCCTTAGGGATGCAAAGGAAGAAAACTACACAAACCACCTCATGCTATGGGACACAGATTGACTTTACATACCTTCCAGCTAGTTCCTTATCTAAATACTTGGCTGCCAATCTTGCTCCATAAACCTCAGCCTGAAGCACAGCGATGTGTCGACGAAGAGCTTCATTTTCCTTTCTCAGCAACTTCACCTCAGCTTCCAGTTGAGCTTCTTTCACTTTCTCTTTCTTGTTAGCTTCAAGTTCTCTCTCCTTATTAAAAAAATAATAATAAAAAAGTTGAAAGGTTTTATCAAAGTTGATAATGAAAGAGCACTTACTGCTTTTGCGCACACAGTGTGAAGTGACTCTCCTGTGTACAGGATACACATGCAGGAAAAATATAAAAGCAAGGACTCTGGCACTGCAGCTAGTGGTTTGCATACTCCTCTCTGGGATTCAACTTTGTGCTCCTGACAGAGTTTTTATTCACCTTACAACTCCTTAGCACAAAATGCATATACTAGTTCAAAGTCCAAGGACTGAAACTAGCAACAGTGCTTCTCTCTGTCACACGTAAGTGGCAGAATTTAAGTCGCCTTAATATCATCCTTATTTTTTTCCTGTGTTCAAACAGAAGATTGATACAATTAAAGATTATTGTAAAAATGAAAATCAATAAATATTTCTATTTTATATATTCTTTAACTATTTTAATATGATTTTTAATATGATTAGATGTCAAGGAAATGTTTTCTAAGTCTACATATCCTTAAAATGGTAAGTCTTTTCATGCAAACAACCAAGAAATGTCCAGCCAAGGACATTTCCAAATCAGACTCTGAAGACCACAAAAATAAAGCCAGAGTTTCTACACATGAAGATGCCTACCCTGACAAAACTTAAGATAAGTTAGTGCAAAATAGCTTTGTTAAAAAAAATAATCAAACAAACAAAAACCACATAAAAACCACTCTAAGAAATGTACCTGCCCTCGCTCCCACGAAAAAGGAATTATGGAAATACAAATTATTTCCATTGTGGTCCATTCTCAAATGTAGAGAAAATGCACAGTCATCTTTTCTAATACCCAGAGTACTGGAGTCAAAGGAATTAGTAAGGTCAACTCAGATTGCTATTCTACAAAATCTACTTTAAGAAGAGCACCTTTAATTACTTGTGTATTTTGTATCTATTTTTATATCCCTTTTACAAAATGAGAAGAAAACCCACCACAAACCAGGAAAATAGTAGAGATACAAGATCTATTACTGCTTCCTTTTAAAAATGTAAACTGAAATAGTAACAAAAGCTAAGTTCACGATAACACATTTTTCAAGACATTTAGAAGTTTTCATTGTACTTCTACCAATTACATTATTAAACAAATAAAACCAGAAGGTGCTACTAAAGAAGCAATACGACAAAACCAAAATTCTACAGAACTGGCAAGACAAATCTGTTACCAAATTGTCAAAATGCTTAATCACTATTCCAAGCCTGGATATAAAACCATGAATATGGCTGACATTACCACATTTGAGATACATTAAGCAAGGTTGGTCCTTCTAAAGAGAGGTATTTTCACAGTAAGTTTATGTAGGCATTTATAGCTATTTGCCAGAAAGACAACTCTGTATTGGGTGAAATAAATGGAGTATGTCACATGTATATGCATAGTGGCCAAGAATTATCCAGCATACTGCTCAGGAGTAGCAAAAAGACTGCTTGAAATCACTGGCATTTCGCCTCCTGTAATTCCCATATTGACCCAGTTTCAGATCAGGTTTGACTCCACGTGCACGTTAGAAAACCTGTCACACAAAGCCTCTTCTGGGAGCTGTCTTGTGGGATGACTCTTCAACAAATCTCTTTCTGAACCACAGGATCACTCCTAAACCAAGAATTTTGGCTAATCTACATTCAAAGAATACGAGTTACTAAAATAATGCCAATTCTCACTATTATTATGATGGCCTTGGGCTATTTTAATTCACATCTACTGTCAGTAGCCAAGGGCAAATACAAGAATTCAGGAGTGCCAACACGCTGCAGTGCTTCTGCCATGCAATTTGGCTTTAAGAAGGGTCACAGTTCAGACATAACACTACTTTTACAGCAGCTGGAGAGTCTATATACAGGCACAGTGTTCTTGTAACACTAATGTTAGCTGTGTACATACTGCCAATACTGCTCTATGTAGCACAGGCCCCCCATTTGTACATGCACTCACTTTTAGAACATCTTTTATTTGACAAATATAAAGAGACAGATTGGAATTTGAAAGACATGAAGGTTTATTATTCATATCCAAACCTCCATTTTCTTCCTCACTGGATAATTTAATGATTTACCTACTGAATAAAAAGTCAAACTAAAAATTCATAATATCTTTGCCAAGAATTTGTCAGAATGTACCAGTCCTGTTTTCTATTCAGAAAAAAGCTTTAGAGATGTACAAGTTCCTTGGTGTATCCAAAATACACCTTGGGAGAAAAATTCCAACCTTCCCCAGAAAAGTGATTTGCTAAAGTGATTCAAGATATTTGCTTACCCTAGCAAATTCCATATAGCACACTTTACTGTATTTATACTAAGTAGCTAGCTTAAAAACTCTTGTCAAGACTAAAATTTTCCATTTATTTTCTCTTAATTTGATTCATCATTTAAATTTAAACAGAAAGTCAAATGTTATATTTCTTTTAGTCATGCATTTTAAATGTTATACCTAAAGTATGAGGAACAATGTAACTCCATATAATTGTTTTTTCCTACTTTCTGCATTACTATGACTACTACTCTGTGACTGAGGTAGAAAATTATACCCAGAAGCCATTCTTAGCAATGCTCCGGACTGTCCCCAACTGACAGAAAAGTCAAAGGTCTGCAATACAAAATATCTGAAGACGTACTGAAAGAACATGTCTTTTTTTGACCGACTGTCATGAAGTGTGGTAGGGCTTTAAAAGTCTTCTAAAAAGTGAGGAAGTTACAGAACTATTTAATGCTTTCTAGTGTTCATAGTATCGTAGAGGTTCTGCAACACAGAAAAAAAAACTGTTTTCTGTAAGTAATATAAAAAAACACTGAACTGAAAATGCATCTGCAACGTTCGTTGAAGATCAAAGCTCACAGTTACCAGCTATTCTGTGACTTTTCAAAGAGCAAATACCGAGCAATGATAATGAGGTATATAATGTAATAAAAGTGGAAAAGCTGTTTTAAAACCTTTCAAGTCTATCACCATGAAAGACGATGAAAGTTAACTTTGCACCACTGTTTCTTCTTAACTATGTATTACTGAGCTTGCATGCTGTAGGCTAACACACAAGCCAGTAAATCATATTAAATCATGCCCATAAAAAAGAACTGAGAAAACAGAAAATAAGGAAAATGGACAGAATTTTTAAAAAATACAATATGTAAAATACTTCATATTACACTGACAGATGCGTACCGTGTTTATGCTTTAGAAATTGTGTAAGACATTAAAAATTTTTGAGATACTGCCAGAACAAACTTTCAGAATATCTAGTTGTCAGATATCACCTCAAATTAGCTGTAACAATCATAAATAAAACACAGAGGGCGCCAAAACGAGGAAAGGAAAACTAAAATGCAAAGAAAATCCTTTACACAAGATCTTGCCAACAGAGAGGTAGAAGGAAAAAGCCAGATCTGTTTTGCCAGTTTCTGACGCCACATTTAGAAGTTGTTGCACAAAACAAAAGCACTGCTTAAACATAAAATAAAAGGCAATCAACATACTTACCATTTCATCCACAGAAAGGACAGACTTAAGACAGAAGAAAAGAGTTCCATAATTAGAGAAACAGGTAATAGGAACTTCAAGAAAATGCAACAACATAAATTACTTATTCCAAAAGAAATTTACCAGCAGATTGTGTATTCCATTAGAAGGCATAAAGAACAAGCACATTTCTGTAATTGTACTTCACAGCAATTCTGGTATTTTGCAGTTAAAGTTATTAAAAATTGCACTAAAAATTTTAACCTTATTGTAGTATTTAAACAGTACTTTCTCGTAAAATACCAAGGATCTCTATAAAGAATAGCAAGATAATGTGAAATGCATTAAAGCAGCTTTGAAAGTATCACAGAAAATATATTATGTAACATGGCATCTCTTATACATAATTTTTTATTTTTTCCTTTCAGAAAGAGTAACAAAATATGCATTACAAGAGAGATAAAAAGGACAGGGAGAAGTAGCAAAAAAGATATATCAACTGCAGCACTCAAGAATAAAAATTTCACTAGGAAACTTCATACTCTTACAGAGTGCCTGTACTAAGCAGATAAACCACTCCTAAAAAGGGATTCAGCCTGAACTCCATGATGTCATCAACTGCTTAGCAATTTCAATCATTTAAAAATGTCTTAGTTGACCACTATGTACAGTTATACAGTTTGCAGAGTATCCATTTATGCTGAGTGTACAAACAAGAGTGGTTGTCATTACCAAAGCAAGCAGGAAATTAACTCGTGCAGAACTTCATTTCCCCATCGCATATCATGTTGACACTGTCCCTCTTTGCCCCCAGAGGCTTTCTGACTGCCAGCAGGTCAGCATGATAGTTTTTATTTACCTACAACTCAGATTTCTCATTTTAATGTCATTTAAGCAACTTCCGTTTTGCCTGTTCAAGCTGCCCGGGCTTTCAGAGCCTTCTGTATTTGGAACAGATAAAAGTGAGTTTCTCTCCATTAGAGCTATGAAATCTCTAAAGGCAAGGTAAAACAAACTCAAAAGATTAACCCTGATGTTTATGACAAAGGAGGAACTAACTGGAATTAAGGAAAGAATATCAGTTCAGGCTGTTAATAAATTCAATTTCAACACAGATAAAATCTGAAACAGTGCAAGCAAAAATGTATTTGTTGTAACCTGTGGGGAAAAAACTGCTGTCAAAAGCATGAAGATATAATGTATCTTCAGAAATTGTTCATAAAAAGGCAAGGGGAAACAAAAATGTTCAAAGTATTACTCTCTGTGTCTCTCAGAAGTTATGCCTCACTAATAAAATTTTGGGACCAAAATGACTCAGCTTGGCTTAAAAACTTTGCTACATGTAAACCTGCAGCCTAACACTTACAAAATGATGGTGATAACTAACTAATGCTTTTTTACAGAGCTATGAAAATTATTAACAGCTCTGAAGAAACTTCATCATTCTTAAATTCTAATTCAATACGTAAAAAATTATATGCAGACAATCCAGAAAAATGTTACTCTTTTACTGAATACACAAGTTTGTAGACCTAGAAACATAGATCTAATTCAATAACAGCTTTTAGATCAGAAACAGGAAGAATTTGGGTTACTCCTTTTATTCAGTGATTAGCCTAGATAGTCTTTAAGCCTTATAGCCTATTACTGTGTTTTATTATACATTACTTAACAGAACATAATAGTAGAAGTGACTAATCTAATGTTGCACACATGCTGGGACTAGGTATTTGCAACCAACCTGAGAAGCATTTTTTTAAAACAGCCAGAGAGCGAGGCTTTGCTTTATGCCAACAGAAACCACAATCGATACAACATTACTTTTCTAATTTACAAAGCCTCAGTATCAGAGCTTGAATCTGTGCTGCAGCCAGTAGCAAGGCAGACTACACTCTGGTTATCAGTCAATGCCAACTAATTGCACAAACTATTGTTAACTTTTGGCAGACCTTGTAAAGGTCTAAGTTTCTAAAAACATATCATACAAAATTATCGGTGCTTTATTGAGTTCTTTTATGACTGTCTGCTGCATGTAGCAATGGACAGCATTGTAGCTGCATCCGCAGCATTCTTAAAGAATGACAATACAGAGACGACTGTGATGCAATCTATTCTTTCTGTATGGCAAAGCAATCCCATTCTTACTCTTATCAGAGTATAACTACAATAAAAACAATAGGCTTCTCTCACTTTAGGTTTTTTTAAGATACATGAAGATTTGATTGTATTTGTATATTAGTATCTTTCGCAACTTCTGTCTCCAGAAAAGCTTTATAAGCCACCAAATTATTTTCTTATTCTATTTTAAGAAACCACTAAAAAACTGTTTATGCAAAAAACAACTCCTTAAACTCTTATTCGTTATTCTGATGTTACTTATGTTATTTTAATGGTTGCTAACAACCTTAAATGTTCTCAAAAAAAGAGAAAGTTAACTCTATCATTTTTAATGTGAAAACTTGTAGCCAACTTATTCACACCTTCCAAGGAAGAACTTCAGCCAGGAGAAAGCATGTATAAAACAATCCTCCATTCAAGTCACCATACTCACCAGCTTTGCCTTAATAGCCCCAGAATCAACACTCTGACCAGTTTTGGCATGTAGCTGAAGTTGAACAGCGTGGAGTTGCAAAAGCTGATCATGCACTTCCTTTTCCAACACCGCTTTCTCTGCCTGCGTCTCCGTCAGTTCAGACTTCAGATCAACTAGTTGTGCCTGCAAAGACATAACCCATCGTAGTAATTAGAGCAATAATTAAATAGGGTCATCAGAACTGTGATACATAGATACATCATTTGCTGGTACATATATGCTATACACAGTATAATGCAGATACAGGTACATGCTGTCACAAGTTCCTCTGCAGACCCGCTTAAGCACTGACCATTTGCAGGCTTTTCTACTTCCCAGCTGCCGCCAAATTCATTCATCCACAGACCCAGCATCAAGCCATCAAACTGCTCAAAGTAACAGTAGTTACTGCAAAATGCATTTGTAGAAAACAAGGAGTAGTTATTAACTCTTAAAAAAGTGATTTTGAAACATTTTAAATACAGTTACATGTAGTCTGTATATCTGAAATAAAATAACAAGTTCTAACATGTTATGTTTACCAGGGTACATGTTATCCTTAAGTTAAGTAGCATTTTGTGAGATAGATAGATAGATAGATAGATAGATAGATAGATAGATAGATAGATAAAAGACATTTACAGAAACTTTAAAGCTACTATTTGGAAAAAACCCAACCAAACAAAAAACCAAAACCAACACAGAAGATGAACTCAGGGGAGGGGAATTTTAATCACGCTTAATATTTTTCAGTAAATTCCCAGATTACATTTTTGCTTCCAAAAATTTGGAACTAAAAAGCAAAACAGAGAAGTTACTGATTCTTCAAAAATCTCTGATATTAAAGTAGTCTATTTCAGATATGTTAATAACATTATACTAATGTTCAAATTTGTGCTGAGTATCAAACTGCAAGCCAATGACCACCGCATTCAACTACATCAGTCACTGCTTTAAAAGCTCTGTATCAGTTTAAAAAAAAAAAAAAAAAAAGGGACAAAAAAAAAGAAAAAGGCCAAAAAAGAAAAAAACAAGGTCAAAAAAAAAAGCAGGAACTATTTGACTATCAGTGGGGAGTACTTACTGGGTCTAACTTTAGGTATGTAATTTAGATGTACAGCCTCCTTAAGCTTCCAGAATAATTATCAGACATAAGTAGGCTCTTCCAAAGGTGACTCAGAGTACCCAAATTAGAGTGCAAGTTGATGAGATGGGTCAAGCCAATCTCCAGCTTGCTGTTGCCAAGAAGAATGATCTCCCTTCCTGTGCCCAGCTATGTCTCCTGCCCCCACATCTCCAGGACCGGAGGGTGGGAGATGCCCTGCCCATGAGCTCTGCTGATTTCAGACCAGATTCCCCACAGCAGAGCAGAATCACCTCTCTCTGCCCACTTAGATGGAGCTTCAACAGACCAGGTTAGCATTTACTTTTTGTCAAAGAATGGGGCTGCACACATTCCCACCTTTCAACTGCCAGAACGACAAAAAACTTGGGTAATTTGTCAGCCCTCGCAGAACTCTAAAGCAGAAATTGCCTTCTACAGTAAGATGACATTTCAAATACCATAGAGCCATATAATTTTAGAGAAATGGGTTACTGACAAAACTGCATTGTTCTTCCACTGACCAGCCACTGCCAAAGTCTCTCTGCTATGGATTAGCTACCCTCAAACAAACGCAGACACACACCTGAACTAAAGTAGCAAAAAAAAAAAAAAATTAAAAAAAATTATCACCAGCATGGGTGATGATACAGTACAGAGCAGACAACTAAGACCTTAATAATAAAGGCACAGTTTGACCCAGTCACAATTTCACATCACATACAACAATATTACTTCTACTTCATTATTATTTGTTCTTATTATATCATTATACATTATATTCCTCCTACTTTTAAAAAAGACCACTAACGTCTTCCTCCTTTAAAACAGGTGCTAACAGGTAACATACTAACTTTTGTTACTTTTTTATATATATACACACATACACAAACACCCATTCTAATTCAAAATGCCTAGAGAAGCAGAAACTGGCAAAACAGATAAATTTAATATAAATTTAATTTAACCAGTTTAATATTGTCCAGCCTCACCTTGTAGAGAATGGTATATCAGGAACAGAAAAGAGTTCGGGGGGGGGGGCATATTTCCCTGTGCAAATTACAAAGTAGCAAGAATAATGGCTACCAGTTTTGCAACACCTATGATGCTCCAAAGGGATCACAAAGACCATCAAACTCATCATAAAAAAATAGTACTCTGCAAATGACCTAGGATTTAAATTTCTATCCTGCTGTTTTAAAAAAGAGAGCAAAATGAGAAATGGTATGATTGTGCATCATGGAAGTAATCTATTTCTATTTTATGAAAACTCATAAATCTACTCCCAGAAACAGATGCAGATACAAGAGTCACACCAAAATCAAACACAGTAAGCTGGTTTCAAATCTTGTGAACTAATTCTGTGAAGGCTGGCAAATCTTGACATTATTTCACAGAAGTTCTGCTTTTCTCAGTTTGGCCAGCTCACTTTGTTCTCCTTTATATTACTCCTACTTGCACTCTTTTTTAATCTGCATTCCCTTACTTTATTACAAATGAATCATACAGAAAGACCACTGGAAATTCAACAGCTCTGCATTCAATTTTGGAAGTAAGGCCACTCCTTCCCAGAGCACCATGCACTGCAGGAGGCAGGGGTTCTACAGAAAAAGATGGTGCCAGATTGCAGCATTACAATGTTCCAATTTGCATAAGCACAACGAGGATAAATTAATGTTGCACAAGCGACTGTACCAATCCTTTAAGTGGCAGCTTTTTGGATGCACTCTCCAATGAGACTGTCGATGGAGAGATGTCATGGATTTTGAAGGTCACCTGAGACTGCTCTAGGATTTGTGGAAAAGCCACTTGGAGGCAAAAGAAATGAACATCCACCCACAGGAGCCCACTGAGCTTCATGGTTGGGAGAGCTTAGGAAGAGCCACCAAACAACAAATAGAGAACAGAAACTTTCACTGGAGAACAGTAAGGTGCAGAGGTCAACGAGAAAGCAGTACGTTTACTTTCATAACATCCTTCAATAGTAACTCACTGATTCAGACAAAGAAGAACGCTTCTGTAACTAGAGCAGTAAACAACTGCAGATTAGCAATTATGGCACGTTAGCAAGTATCATACTGCAAGGTGACAGCATTGTTTCTGCTAACTCAATTGTGAGTCTACACCCCAGGCAACGCACTGTTAGTAGCAGGACCAGACTGGCACTCATGGAAGCATGATTTAATCATGAAAAGCTAACTCTAGCTCTAGATGAACCAAGAAGACAGGACATGAGAAAGACGGAATTTACAATGCTCTTTTTCCTTTTATTCTGACATGTGTTGGCAAGGTCAATGCCTTTTGAGCTACGCCCATTTGCCTCTAACTCATTGAAGTCCTGGATACTTTTCTCAGACCAAGATCCCTAACCGGAATTTGATACCAGTGGCAATGAGAAGTGCCCAGTCTGGGCCTTACAGTGAAAGCCAAAGTTTATGGAAATCAATCAGAAAATAAACAAGTGTCTTCTTTATTAAAGGAATTCAGGCCTCCTTTTTCAATGCTCCACTTCCCCCACTCCTCTTGTCACAGACAACAATCACTGACTTTTTCTGAGAAATGCTTCAGTCCAACACTGGCTGCTAACTGGGAACTCAGAGAAGTTACCTAAATGAGTTAGCATGGAAAAGATGTAAGAAAAAAAAAAAAGAACACAAATAGTGACAGAATCACTTCATAATCCAAAGTTCCTCATTGAAGCTTGTTGTCCAATTTAGCATTGATTGTCAGACACTTTACTGTTAACTTCTTTGTATTTACTGTCCCAATTACAAGCCATACACTGACACACTCCTTGGTTTCTTTTCTCCTCACTGTTCCGAATAAAAAAAACTATACCAACCTTTAAGATTTCTCTGATTTGTTGGAGACGGGGCAGGGGGAGTAAAAAAGGGAATTCTGCAAGTGTGTTTTTTCTTTTCTTTCACAAAGTATCAGTAAACACATGCTGTTTCAGAAAGAGCTACTGCTTCAGATTATCACCACACTGGTCTATAACCAACCTACCTCTAAACTCTCTATAAAACTCTACAATTCGAGTAAATTGCAGATCCTGGTCAAATTAATAAAATAGTAAAACTCAGTACTTATCTTCCAAACAATCTAACACAGAGATGATACCAAAAGAATAGTTTTGAAAGGCTAACTAAATATTGACTCATTTTGGGGGCATATTTTGCATTTCACAGAGATCTTATAGCTATGAAAATTAAAACCAAATTTCAACTGAAATAAATAAAGAATTTAGAAATTACTCTTTTTTTCCATAAAAGAAAATTACGGCGTTAAGAAACAAATACTTATTCGCAGAGCATTCAAAAATATTATTGCAAAAAAAATATATACATATACATATGGACAAAACAGTCCTGACAATGTCCTCCTATTATCAATCAACAGTTCTTATTTCCTGTTCAAGCAGTTATTCTTCTTCCTGGCAACAGCAAGCTGTATTTGATATAAATGATCATATGCTAAATATGCATTTTAAGCTGACAATACAATAAATGTCACCTTTAATGCTGGGATTGATTGCATTTACAGTTATTAAGTTCTTGAAGTCTTAAATAGTGTTTCTCATTAGGAGGGAGAGGGCTTTGAGCCTCAGAAACAAATAAACATCACTGAGGTGTCTTCCAATTATTTTATATCATATCTTACTTTTGTTTCATATAATGATCTGAACCTTCAGAAAAAAAATTTTCATTCATCCACCGGTACATTTTTCATAGAAAAGCGAGCATCAGAATAACTAACCAAAAATCATTTATTTCTGTAAGACCTCAAAGCCATACTGAAATAACCTACACTAAGTTTGTACATAGTAAAGAATAAAAATGTAGACCTTGCCGTGAAGTTTCTAAAGTAAATACATGGATAACTTTATGTAGCATGAAAGAAAAGCACAAATACAGAGGTATTTGTGTACAGAACTGCACAGCAGGAAGTAGACAGATGGCATGCTAAAAACACAAGTTACCCATTTTTCATAACCATCAGTGCGTGAGTGAGGCAGTAGAAGATGGCAATATCGCAACCCTGGAGATCTAAAGCATCAGAGGAAGCGCACACAGGTTGAGAAAACTTCAGAAAGTGGGATGGTGGTGACTAACACACTGTGCTGACAGGAAACATCTACCTTTCACTACTGAAAGGGAAACCAGTTGCAGGGGAGTGGAGGGCAAACAGGGAGATGTCATCATCAGCTAAAATAACAGCAATACTTTTAGCTTCAGGAAAAGCTTTTTCATTTTCTGAGTTATCACTGCAATAATTTCTGCAGTATGGACAAGAGTTTATTTGAGCTAACAGAGAGGAAAAAAACATCTAAGACTTACCTATTCCTCAGAAACGAGGACTCAAAACAGAGCTGAGCTGACCTGACCTGAAAAGCTAGGTCATAGGCCGGAATACTACTAGGACAAAGCAGTTGCATTATTCACCACACCAAATAAAAATGAGACGAAGACCTGAATTCCCTCAACATCAAAGTGTAATGAATGCTTTTTGAGGCTTGCACTGATGCACTTTTTGGTATATCAATTTCTAATTCAAAAAAAAGATTAAGCATAATGGACATACTAGAAAATACACAGATTTTTCAGCAAAGGTAATACATGGAAAAATATCCATTGTATTAACAGCCTCCAGTGACTAAAAGCCATAAGCCAAGCACCCATCAAATGCTTTCAAGTAGCAAATATTCCTTAAAGACTTTTTTTTTTCATTTTCCTTTAATTTCATGCCTTTAGAGTACACCTAATTCATTCTCATGCCAGCCTTCTAAAACTCAAGAGGTCTGAAAACAGACTTTTTTTTAAACGAAAGATGATTTTTTGCAAGCATATAATCTCTAAATGCCAGCAGCTAAGACTTCAAGAAACACTGAACACAAGCAGAACCAGCAATAAAAAAAAACAAACCAACAAAAGCAACATAAAAAACTGGTAACATTTCATTATTTCTCTCTTAGTTTGCTAAACAAGGCAGTCTTGTGCCATCATTTTATCTGTATGTCTATATTTTGCCCTATTTCTCCCTCCCTTCCAGCTGATTTGAGTTGAATCCATTTTTGAGATTCAAACAGACCCATTAGAGGGGTAAAGGTGTGTATGATTAAAGTTCCTACGATGTAGGAGTTTTGGGCAGAACATCTGCTAGTAGGAAAGAGG
>NW_010159308.1:19302-21471 GCF_000695765.1 Mesitornis unicolor
TGCCCTCATGGAAGGAGCAGTGGGAAGAGTCAGACCTTAGCTCACTTGTTTAATCTAACCAGAGACAAGAGCAAGCAGCTCCGTGGCCAGGCAGCATGTGTGCAGCTCTCAGCTATTCCCTGTGCTGCTGCCTCTTGCCCAGCCAAAGAACCAAAACCACAGCAGATGAAAAGGCGAAGGATGCTGTGGCACGGAAACTCAAGAGATCATGGGAGAGAACAGGAGGTACCTGAATCACAAGGTCTTGGTGACTTGAGAAAGTGCTTGACTTTGCCTTTACGACAAAGGCATTCCCTGCAAATCAATAGGAAGTGAGATTTCACAAGCTCCATTGATTCTGTTACCAATAAAATACCTCCAGTATATATATTTTTAATAACTAATTTTACAAGAGAAGCCCCTATGAATCTTGCCACAGGATCAAACCAAAATTCACAGACAAAGTATATGGGGTGTTTTTACATCTTCAGCAGTATGTCCTCAGGTAATTTCTGCAAGACTCCAGAGAGTTTATGTACTTAAGCATTCACTCCTGATCGGGACCATTAACCTTACGATTTAAAGGCTGAGGGATATAGGATCATGAAACGCAACAGAGCACACTAAAATGCTGCAATTACTCTGTGGCTTCAGCCCCAGCACACGCACAAAAAAGCAATATCGATATCAAGATATAACACTAGCATACTTACTTAACATTACATTTTGGAGGCATTTTTTTAAAAAGCAAAAATGTCACTTGAAGGCAAATATAGGTTAAAAAAAAAAACCCTAATTATGCTTTACAATGAAATCATTATTCCTAAGTATTCCCATAACATTACCCAACTGCAGGACAGAAAACAATTTTTCAGGATATGACAGCTGTAGCTCCTGCAGCCTGAGGCCTGAACATACTCCCAGACACCAGACACACAAGTCGTGTTGGTTTGACAACATAGGAGCCTGCTGTGCAGAGCTATGAACCATACAGCCCACATACAAGTAAGTTTTCCGGAGAATCCCTATTTTTTGGAATCTGCCCCTAGATGTGAACTATCTGAAACTATATATTGTATAGACAATATATAATCAGTTTTATAGACAAATCTGTCATGGGGTGAAGAAGTATCTTGGTCTTCAACAGGTGTGTTTCTCACTACAAGGCAAAGGAGGTGGGAAGGAATCCAAACAGTTCCTCATAAGAAGGTGTACGGTCCTACCTTGGTTTAAAAAGTACTGCTAAACAACAAGGCAGGACTCCAATTCTGCAATGTGCTCTATAAGATGGACTCACACACTACATGGAAAGTCACCACGAACATAAAGCCATCTACATTTAGGTTTTTTATGTTTTCAGTTTGGGGTTTTTTATAAAGATCTTCAGATTACCTAGGAACACTTCATACGCTTTAGCTGATACAGTAACAAGTCACTTACAGAAGAATTCAACTTATAGTTGAGCTTACAGGAACATGTTCCTCTAAACCTGCTAACTGATCCCAAGCTCATCAAGGACATAAAACTTGGTAGTCAATTAACTCTTAGACATAACTCTTAAATGTTTTCCTTAACTTTAGCATGTACATTGCCTTAACACAACTGCCAAGACACAGGGTGTGCTCTACCAGACATTCCTTTCTAGCTTGTTCACTTAAAATTACAGAATCAGATTGGCAGTCGAAGTGCCAGAGTTAAAGTCAAGCTCAGTTTTCACAGGCACGTTGACCTACTTCTTTTACTTCTACAGAATTGCACTACACAGAACTTTTTTTTCTAAATGGACATTTAGGCAGTGTCACAATGAGCATCATGTAATTTTTTCACCACAAGTGTTAGTCAAACAGGAAAAACAAATTCTATGAACTTCCTCTCAATTAATAAGCTGCTAAAATCTCACATACTGACTGCCAGTCTGCATCTGCTGACTTATAATGCTCTTCGAGGCACAGAGCATAACAAAAAATAACTCCTTTAAAATGGCTGTTATCTCCTTTTGCTCTAACAGCCTGAGGCTCTTGCTGTCCCTCCATCCTGATAACTCCTCCATTTGATCACACTGAAGTTAAGCTGATCTCAAAAAAGAGGGTGGTTCCTATCACCTAACACTTTTTTCCTCTTTGATAAGCTACTTAATACAACTATTTCCCACTGTGACCAGCAGGAAAAATATGAAAACAAATCCTCTTT